>NC_084625.1:22039725-22339725 GCF_033978795.1 Nerophis ophidion | reverse complement strand
CCTAGAAAGAAGAAAACATTTTGACTTGCGTGAACCCTGCGGTGCAACGGGGGCGAGGGTTGGGGGTGAATCCTTTTTTTTTTTTTTTCTTCTTTGTCATGAAAAAGGGACGTTTTTGTCATGAAAAAGGGAGTTTTTTGTGGTTGGTGCACTATTTGTAAGTGTATATTGTGTTTTTTATGTTGATTTAATAAAAAAAAAAAAAAAAAACAATTTTTTTTTTTGTTTTTTTTGTTAATAAAACATTCTTCTGCCGCCCGGTACCAATTGGGCCACGGCCCGGTGGTTGGGCACCACTGGTCTACAGTACACTTATGCTCTCGTTGGACGTCTGCAGGAGGTGCAACGTGAAGCACGGCGTACGACACACTGAACAGAGATTCTCCAGGGAATTGTGTCATATTAAACGTCAGCGACTCCTGCTGGATCAGCCATGTTGTTGAATGAGAGAGCACTGGTGCTGATTAACAAAAGGGTTTCAAAAGGGGGGATGGGCATACCCGCCCCAACGACGGATATATATTTTTTCAATGCATTCTACTCCTAAATAAACGTAAATTAAAGTCTGCTTATAGCAGAGTCAATAGGATGTCTCCTATTCCGGTCATATTACCCAATAAATAATCATCCAAAATACTCCATTTATATTTCGTGCTTTGAATACTAACCAAGTATTAGTGATTTTGGTATTATAAGCTCTAACACAGACAATTTATCTATAGCGGCACCATGATCACAAGCTTATGTGCATATGTTGACATAACCGACTGGTGAGCTGTTTCCTGGCCTCGTGCAGGTGAAAGTTTATTTTAGAATCAGTGATGTTGTTAAAAAAAAAAGTGAATGTTTTGACATGGTACACTTGGTTTTTAAATAATGTCGTTTTGTATGTTATTGCTTCGTATTTCATTTAATTACATTTTAGTAAAATAACTGTGACCTAATATTATCTGTGTAATTACATGGTATCAGTGTAGGAATATAGTAAACCACTCCTCCATACATCACCTGCTTGATTTGTATAAATTACCCTGAACTGCGAAATACGGTGGAAACAAACCACACACTTCTACAGGAACCCAAGGTTCGTGAAATTTTGCGGGAAAAGGTCTATGGATAGTCAGTGAGCTTCCATACGACAGCAGCACTTTGCTTGAAAATAGTTTTGTTTGTATGTATATACATACATATATATATATACATATATATATATATACATATATATATATATATATATATATATATATATATATATATATATATATATATATATATGTATATATATATATATACGTGTGTACATATATGGAAAAATAATTAATATATATTGTGATTGGGTATTAAGAGTATGTGAAAGTTTAAACTCCTGCCTTGTTTACCTGCTGATGACCTTCTTAAAGTTTTGTTATCAATCAGAAATATCAAGCAGCTAAAATGCGCCAAACATGGAAAAGTGGGGAGAGAGTGTTTTTCAGTTTTTGCATGATCCTTTGTAATGGATTTAAATGAGCGTGAGTTAGATTTTTTTCATGGTGATAGGATATAATATCAACAAAGTATAGTGAGCAGGTTGTGTGATGTGTGAACATGTTTGTCAATTTTTTGTGCTGGTAGCATTTTATTTTCTGCACCATGACTATGAGAGGTTGTTTGGATTGGGACATATAATTAAAAGCTGTGCTAAGTAAATATGAAAACATAATGAAAGGTTATTGGTTTTGAGTTTCTCTTATTGGCCACCAGATGATGTCATGACAGCGGTTATTAGACCATAGGCTATGTGAATGTAATATGAAAACACCATCTGCGAACAAGTTGCTTATTGAACTCATGCCGACTCGCGAGCCAAATTAAAAATGACGCTGTAGTTTGGACACCCCTGATCTACATGACAGGACTTTCTGATGTTTTTTGGAATCTGCCGCTGAAACATTAAGGCATTGTTTGGTTTGTGCAGCCCTTTGAGACACTAGTGATTTAGGACCATATAAGTAAACATTGATTGATTGATTGATTGATTGATTGATTATACAGTCAAAAATGAAGATGCAGAAGCACTGTGGTAAGGGTAGTCAAATGGCTTTTTTTGTTAATGTACTACAAAAATGCCAGTCAAAGAACAAATACACAGACGAACCAATTCGTATATGACAGTAATGTTTTTTTATTTTTCGCAATTGACTTCAAAAACCCCACGACAGGTTAGCTTTGCTGTTTTTAAGGACCTATTGCAAATACACTAGTCAAAAATCCTAATGTTAAAATGCTGGTCAAATAGTATCTGTATGACAAGAACAGTCTGCATTTTGTAGTGTCCTACTGCAAAAACATGAGTCAAATATTCTCTATAGGACAAAAAATTACTAAAGGACTGTGGAGAGGCGGAGCCGATGAGCCGACAGCAGGATAGGACAAACAGCGGCCCTACCAAAGATGGCGGCCAGGAGGCGGAACATGCAGCGGAGCGGAGAGGCGGGGCACGCTTGGAGCGACACTGCAGCCGTCAGAGTCAGGTGCGTAAACCATACACCTGCTCTCAATCCCTGCATCTGCTCCTACAGTTTAAAAGGGGAGAAGGAGGAGCGATCGTGGCAGAAGTAGGAGAAGGAACAATGGACAACAAAGACGACGAAGACGACGAGAGCGACCCGGAGAGAGATGAGCCCCCGCGGAAGAAGCAGCCACCGGCCCCTGAAAGGCGCGCCGAGACGAGCTGGAAAGGAGGTCGTGTTAGAAATTAGCATGATCGACTGGAACGAAAGCATGTTTATTGAAGCAATAGACAAGAGTCAAACCCGCTACAACGAGTCTTGCATCGATGGTCCCTGCAACCCACACAATGACGGCTGGGGACTATTTACAAGGACCTACTAAAAAAGTTCGAGACAAAGGTCCTCTTAATGACAATACCAGTGCTGTTTTTATGGGCCTACTGAAAAAATACTAGTCAACGATCTTTTCCATGATAAGAACGTTCTGGTGTTTTTCAGGAACTACTGCAAACACGCTAGTCAAAGATCCTCTGTACGACAGAAATTGTGTGTTATTTGTAGGGATCTACTACGAAAATGCAAGTCAAAGATCTTCTCTATGACAAGAATATCTGCATTTTTTTTTAATTGCTGCAGAAACACTAAGTAGGTAGGTCTTTATTGTCATTGCAACAAGTACAACAAAACTTTATTTTCAGCACAAACTTGTTCAAGATTAGACAAACAAACAGTGTGCAATAGTCAAATATCGTCAAAAACACTAATCAAAGATCCTTTAATGGACAAAAACCATGTGCTGTTTAGAGACCTACTGCAAAAACACTCGTTAAAGATCCTCTATATGACAAAAACCTTCGGCTGTTTTTCAGGGCCAATTGCAAAAACGCTAGTTAAAGATCCTCTATATGACAAGAACAGTCTGCTGTTTTTAGTTTCCTACTGTGAAAACGTGAGCCAAAGATCCTCTGTATGACAAAAACGTTTTGATGTTTTTCAGGACCTACTGCAAAAACGCTAGTCAAAGATCCTCTATATGACAGGAACCGTGTGCTATTTTTAGGGACCTACTACAAAACGCAAGTCAAAGATCTTCTAATATGACAGTAATGCTTTGCTATTTTTAGCAATGGGTATCAAAAACAGTAGTCCAGTGTGTGTGAATGTTGTCTGTCTATCAGTGTTGGCCCTGCGATAAGGTGGCGACTGCTCCAGGGTGTACTCCGCCTTCCGCTCGATTGTAGATGAGATAGGCTCCAGCACCACTGCGACCCAGAAAGAGATAAGCGGTAGAAAATGGATGGATGGATGGATAGTCCAAAGCACTTCTCTATGCTATCTTGGATTCACTTTTTTAAGGACCTACTGCACAAACACTAGTCAAAGATCCTCTATATGACAGGAACCCTGTGTTATTTTTAGGGACTTTCTGCGAAAACGCAAGTCAAAGATGTTCTCTATGACATACTAGTCAAAGATACTCTATAGGACAGAAAGAGTGTGCTATCTATTTTTAGGGACTTACTGCGAACTAAGTCAAATATATTCTAATATGACAGAAATGTTTTGCTATTTTTAGTGATTGATATCAAAAACACTAGTCCAAAGTGCTTCTCTATGCCAGTTTGGCTTTGCTTTTTTACGGACCTACTGCAAAGATCCTCTATGTGACAAGAACGGTCTGCTGTTTTTAGGGACCTACTGCGAAAACACAAGTCAAAAGATGTTCTCTATGACAAGAACCTTCTACTGTTTTTCAGGACCTACTGCAAAAACGCTTGTCAAACATCCTCTATATGACGGAAACGTTGTGCTATTTTTAGGGACCTAATGCGAAAACGCAAGTGAAAGATCTTCTATCCATCCATCCATCTATCCATTTTCTACTGCTTGTCCCTTTTGGGATGGCGGGGGGTGCTGGAGCCTATCTCAGCTGCATTCAGGCGGAAGGCGCCGTACACCCTGGACAAGTCACCATCACATCACAGGGCCAACATAGATAGACGGATAACATTCACACTAACATTCACACACTAGGGCTAATTTAGTGTTGCCAACCTAAATCTGATATGACAGTAATGCGTTGCTATTTTTAGCGATGCATATCAAAAATAATAGTCCAAAGTGCTTCTCTATGCCAGCTTGGCTTAATTTTTTTAAGGACCTAAAGCCCAAACACTTCTACATGACAGGAACCGTGTGTTATTTTTAGGGATCAACTGCGAAAACGCAAGTCAAAGACGTTCTCAATGACAATAACCTTCTGCTATTTTTCAGGACATACAGTATTAGTCAAAGATCCTCTATATGACAGAAACGGTGTGCTATTTTTACGGACACAAATCAAAGATATTCTAATATGGCAGTAATGCTCTGCTGTTTTTAGCGATTG
Organism: Nerophis ophidion; assembly: GCF_033978795.1. Classification (NCBI taxonomy): domain Eukaryota; kingdom Metazoa; phylum Chordata; class Actinopteri; order Syngnathiformes; family Syngnathidae; genus Nerophis; species Nerophis ophidion. The sequence goes on along the minus strand of NC_084625.1, from coordinate 22,334,844 downwards.
ACTTCAAAAACACTACTCAAAGGCATTTTGGCTTTGCTTTTTAAGGACCTATACTACAAAAACTCTAGTCAAAGATCTTCTATAGGATAGAAACAGTGTGCTATTTTTAAGGACTTAGTGTATGTTGTCTGTCTATCTGTGTTGGCCCTGCGATGAGGTGGCGACTTGTCCATGGTGTACCCCGCCTCACGGACGATTGTAGCTGAGATAGGCTCCAGCGCCCCCCGCTAGTCAAATATCCTTTATATGACATGTTTTTTTGGGGATCTATGGCAAAAATGCCAGACAGGTTGGAGTGAGGTGTGATCTGGGGTGGAGGTCTAAACGTAACATCCCAGAACAAGCTAGTCCGGTTACTTTTAGACCTCCACCCCAGATCACACCTCACTCCAACCCACTTCTCCAAAGTGGGCTGGCTCGGGGTGGAGGACAGAGTAAAAGAACTTGCACTGAGCCTAGTCTATAAAATCCGCTACACCTCCCTGATACCGAAGTACACGTCAAGCTACTTCCATAACGTAAATGACCGCCATAACTACAACACCAGGGGGAGCTCCACAAACCACGTTAAACCCAGATTCCGATCTAACAAAGGTTTTAACTCATTCTCTTACTATGCCACATCAATGTGGAATGCACTCCCAACAGGTATAAAAGTAAGTGCATCTCTATCCTCCTTCAAAACCGCTCTAAAACAACACTTCCTGGCAACTTCAACCCTTTACTAATACCCTCCTCTATTCACATTCCATCTCCCCGGATTGTAAATAACCTAATGAAAATAATCAAATGTATTTCTAATGTACGTCCGTTGTGTCCTGAGCAAGACACTTCACCCTTGCTCCTGATGGGTGCTGGTTGGCGCCTTGCATGGCAGCTCCCTCCATCAGTATGTGAATGTGTGTGTGAATGGGTAAATGTGGACGTAGTGTCAAAGCGCTTTGAGTACCTTGAAGGTAGAAAAGCGCTATACAAGTACAACCCATATATATATATATATATATACTTGTTCTTATGCTATCTGAACTCACTATGTTCTATGCTTGCTCTACTACATATCCTCCTAAGTCAGACCTACACTGTTTCAATGTCCATTTCTCTGTTGATGCAATTGTTGATGACTGAAGTACTGATATTAACCAAAGCTCCTCATCCCACCCCGCTGATTGTAAATAATGTAAATAATTCAATGTATATACTCTGATGATTAACTTGTGTGATGACTGTATTATGCTGATAGTATATATTTGTACCATGAATTGATTAACTTGGACCCCGACTTAAACAAGTTGAAAAACTTATTCGGGTGTTACCATTTAGTGGTTAATTGTACGGAATATGTACTGTACTGTGCAATCTACTAATAAAAGTATCAATCAATCAATCAAAAAACAGGGATCTCACACACACTTACACGCACACACACACACACACACGCACACACACACACACACACACACACACACACACACACACACACACACACACACACACACACACACACACACACACACACACACACACACACACGCAGTACTTGTCTCTACTCAATGGGCTGATTAAATGGCAGTCAAGCATGGAGGCTCCCCCTTTGACGCAATAGTCCCAAATTCACCTGAGTGTCCTCTGTGCTCCATACCAACCCCTGAGGGAGGATGATCCTGCGCTATAAATATTATGAGTTGCATGCAGAGGCCCTCCAGCAATGCTAGAATGGCTTTGATATGGAGATGGAAAAAAAAAAATCTCCACTACCTCCTCACCCTCCACCACTTTATGCCCCGGAGTTTGAATGAAACAACTCAGCCGGCGGCAACGTCAGGTGGAGAATACGCAAACACCCCCCAAGGCCTCAGAAGACAAAGTCGCATAACTTTCTATGCATTAAACTGTGCTATGTAAACATACTTTGTGTACTTCCAGATCAGGCCATTTGCCAGCAATCATCAAATTGGACATGTTTAAAAGTAACGACTCATGTCTGTTTGTTGTCAAAGTGCACTATCATGACTAACAAAAATGTTGTTACATGACATCATTTAAAACAGGGGTGTTCAAATTTTTCGGAAATAGTAGTCAAATTGGACTGAAAAAAATGTGCCCGGGGGCCGAGAGCTGACGGCATGTAAAGTAATCCGTATATATACATACATATAGTCGAGGAGTCCAAGTACCTCGGAGAGGCGGATCGGTGCGGCGTCTTCAGTAATGCGGACACTGTATCGATCCGTTGTGGTGAAGAAGGAGCTGAGCCGGAAGGCAAAGCTCTTAATTTACCGGTCGATCTGCGTTCCCATCCTCACCTATGGTCATGAGCTTTGGGTTATGACCTAAAGGACAAGATCACAGGTACAAGTGGCCAAAATGAGTTTCCTCCGCCGGGTGGCAGGGCTCTCCCAGGATGCCAGCTGAACGCCTCCCTAGGAAGGTGTTTAGGGCACGTCGGACTGGTAGGAGGCCACGGGGAAGACCCAGGACACGTTGGGTAGACTATGTCTCCCGGCTGGCCTGGGAACGCCTCGGGATCCTCCGGGAAGAGCTGGACGAAGTGGCTGGGGAGAGGAAAGTCTGGGCTTCCCTGTTTAGGCTGCTGCCCCCGCGACCCGACCTCGGATAAGCGGAAGAAGATGGATGGATGGATGGATAGATGGATAGTCAAGGTTTCTGTGATTTACCCGTTATACAGTGCTCAATACAGCGGTAGAGCGGAATATACGTTGGGTCAGGAAAAAACACATAGGCTATTTCATCCCTACAAGCCTGTTTCGCAGGTTTCTCTGCTCTTCAGGGGATTTCAAAATTGCAAAACCCCCTGAAGAGCAGAGAAACCTGCGAAACAGGCTTGTAGAGATGAAATAGCCTCTGTGTTTTTTCCTGACCTAACGTATATAAACATACATATATACACACATACAGTACAGGCCAAAAATTTGGACATACCTTCTCATTCCATGCGTTATCTTTTATTTCATGACTATTTAATATGTACTTAACAAAAAAAGGTGAAATAATTGAAAACATATTTTACATTCTAATTTCTTCAAAATAGCCACCCTTTGCTGTGATAACTTATTCGCACACTCTTGGCATTATCTCAATGACCTCCAAGAGTTAGTCGCCTAAAATGGTTTTCACTTCACAGATGTGCTTGAAGCTCATGGAGAGAATGCAAAGAGTGTGCAAAGCAGTAATCAGAGCAAAGGTTGGCTATTTTGAAGAAACTAGAATATAAAACATGTTTTCAGTGATTTCACATTTTTTTGTTACGTGTTCGTTCATAGTTTTGATGCCTTCAGTGATAATCTACAATGTAAATAGTCATTAAAATAAAGAAAACACATAGAATGAGGAGAAGGTGTGTCCAAACTTTTGGCCTGTACTGTATATATATATATATATATATATATATATATATATATATATATATATATATATATATATGGGATAGGCTCCAGCTACCCCTGCGACTCGAGCGGGACAAGCAGTAGAAAATGTATGGATATAAATGTGTGTGTGTGTGTGTGTGTGTGTGTGTGTATACATATTATATTAATATAATGGACATATAGTTAATGATGGGCTTCACGGTGGCAGAGGGGTTAGTGCGTCTGCCTCACAATACGAAGGTCCTGCAGTCCTGGGTTCAAATCCAGGCTCGGGATCTTTCTGTGTGGAGTTTGCATGTTCTCCCCGTGAATGCGTGGGTTCCCTCCGGGTACTCCGGTTTCCTCCCACTTCCAAAGACATGCACCTGGGGATAGGTTGATTGGCAACACTAAATGGTCCCTAGTGTGTGAATGTGAGTGTGAATGTTGTCTGTCTATCTGTGTTGGCCCTGCGATGAGGTGGCGACTTGTCCAGGGTGTACCCCGCCTTCCGTCCGATTGTAGCTGAGATAGGCGCCAGCGCCCCCCGCGACCCCAAAAGGGAATAAGCGGTAGAAAATGGATGGATGGATGGATAGTTAATGATTCATATACCTGGATTTTCAGAGTATGTGAGAGTTTGATTTCTACCTTGTTTACTTCTGTGATCATCTCCTTAAAGTTTTGTAATCAATCAGAAACATCAAGCAGATTAAATGTGCCAAACATGGATAAGTGAGGAGAGCATGTTTTATATTTTTTCCATCATGTGGGGATTTAAATACATTTCATTGTGAATTTTGTGTTGTGCTTGGACATAGTCTATAATACCCACAGCGTTCAGTTAGCAGGTTGTGTTATGTGTGATAATGTTTGTTGAGTTTTTGTGTTAGTTTATTTGCGACATTAGTGGGAAAGGTTGTTTGGATTGGGTCACATATAAAATGCTGTGCTCTACACACTTCATAGTGCAATTCATGGTCATCTACCTCAATAACTCATGATGTCTACCAAATGGCAGCAGAGTTGTAGCAATTATAATGTCAGGTATTTAAATCTAAGTCATCCTTATTAAATTTGTGGTGTCACGTAAGCCAAAATGAACACGCCTAGGGCCCAGTCTGGAGTGGAAAAAAAAAACTGCATAACAAAGCACATATGCATTTTATAACATACAACTCAAGACTTGCAACAGAGGGGAGGGAGTGGGGTATACGGTAGCAGGCTGCAGCTCTTCAGGCGCTGCCCAGCCGTCCATCACTCCTAAGGGATTCGCGTCATGGCCGTTGGATTGGGGGTGGGGTATGTGTGTGGATGCATGTGTGTGTGTAAGCCTGCCTGCTCAAAATCTTTGAGGGACATTTTTGGAGTAGATTCCCAAAAACAACAAAACACTCCTGTTATAGAGCAATGCTTTGACTAGCCTTGACACACTGTTGACTGTTTCTTCATAGAATGACCAATGCCAGGTTTTACCTTTTAAAGTAACTTTTTATGCAAAATCGTGCAAAATTCGTATGGGATCAAGCCTTTAAGAGTATTATCGGGATGCAACTGGGTTATTCCATCATAATTGACATAAATTGTAATTTTTTCAACTGTAAATCTGGTAATTCACATGCTGAGCTACTCAAAATGTATGTTAGTACATCTCAGACAACGTTATTGTACAAAATCCAAAACCAGTGAAGTTGGCACGTTGTGTAAATGGTCAATAAAAACAGAAGACAATGATGTGCAAATTATTTTCAACTTATATTCAATTTAATAGACTGCAAAGACAAGATATTTAATGTTCTAACTAAGAAACATTTTTTTCTTAAATAATCTTGAACTTAGAATTTAATGGGTGCAACACATTGCAAAAAAGTTGGCACAGGAGCATTTTTACCACTGTGTTACATGGCCTTTCCTTTTAACAACACTCGGTAAATGTTTGGGAACTGAGGAGAACAATTTTTGAAACTTTTCAGGTGGAATTATTTCCCATTTTTGCTTTATTCAGCTTAAGTTGTTCAACTGTCCGGGTTCTCCGTTGTGGTATTTTACGCTTCGTAATACGTCACACATTTTCGATGGGAGACAGGACAGGTCAATAGTGTCCACAGTTCTTTCCGCATCCTCCAATCATTTGTGGCAGCTTAGGGGTACTTTGAAGACTGCCATCCCTCCATCCATTTTCTAACACTTATTCCCTTTGGGGTTGCGGGGGGCACTGGTGCCTATCTAAGCTACAATCGGGCGGAAGTCGGGGTACACCATGGACAAGTCGCCACCTCATCGCAGGGCCAACACAGATAGTAACTTCCAATTTGTCGACAAACCAGAGCAACCCTTACTCCAATCAGCAGTCCTGTTGTCATAATTCCGAATAGGTTGATATATCTTCACGTCCTCGACAGAAAAGGTTTCGCCTGGCAAGCGGCACTCCTTCTTCTCCCAAGAGTCAGTCGTGTGTCCAGCAACAACCGCTCCATCACGACAAGCCGGGGGTCAGCAACCCACGGCTCTAGAACCACATGCGGCTCTTAAGCGGCGCCCTGGTGGCTCCATGGAGCTTTTTTAAAAATGTATGTAAATGGAACCAAACAAATGTAATATGGTTTTATGTAGGATGACAAACACAACTTATTGTTAGAAAGCCCACTGTTTAATATGTTTTTATTAATGCTTCACTGAACTCACCGTTGTGTGGACTGTAACTCAACAGTTTGTGTACATCTGTAACTTTCTCCGCAGAAAGACGTGTTTTATGCCACTCCTTTTTTGTCTCATTTTGTCCACCAATCATTTTATACTGTGCGTGAATGCACAAAGGTGAGCTTTGTTGATTGTATTGACTTGTTGGAGTGCTAATCAGGCATATTTGGTCACTGCCTGACTGCAAGCTAATCAATGCTAGTATGCTATTTAGGCTAGCTGTATGCACATATTGCATCATTATGCCTCGCAATCCTGTTCCAGACCAGAGCAAATGTTGCCCAGCTCGGAAAGATTGTAATAAATCCATTAGAAGAAGAAAGCCGGTTGTTTCCTTTAACTTGGACAAACACATCTATACATTTGGTCATTCTAAGACAGTCATTTTCAGGAGTTATCTCACCCTCTGAGAAGTTTTACTAATGTTTTCCAATGTTGTAAAAATGTTTAGAATAACTATTATATTTCAAAATTTCTGTCAACAAATAATCGCGTCATACATACTTGTTTTGATAGTTGGCTAATATAGTTAATTAGCCACTTACATCATGTGTTACCATCATTATAACACTTAAATAAGTCTTTTGAATTTTTGCGGCTCCAGACGGATTACTTTTTTGTATTTGTGGTCCAATACGGTTCTTTCAACATTTTGGGTTGCCGACCCCTGCCCTAAACCCAAGATGTTGTCAATTTCGTTGAGGCCAGTTAAATAGTTCCAATGTTGATTTGGAGAGCAGTGCAAAAAGAGGCAACAAAAAAGTTAAGACAAGGCAAAGAAGCAAACAGGAGAGATAACAGAGAGGAAAGGGGAGCGTCCACCCTCGATGAGTGCCAGAGAGAATAAAAATAAAAAATCTACAAATTATACATTAATACAAATTCTGTATTCCTACAAATTACAATATCTGACTGGAGGCATTTTTTTTTCATTGTCGTTAAAAGCATGTTTAGGTCCTTGTTGTGTTGAGCTGTTTAGAAAAGCATAACTTATACAAATTTATTTCATTAAAGCAAACTAATTGTCCAGTCATGGTAATAAAAACTTGAAAATTTTCTGTCCAGATTACACTTATGAATGACGAAAAATTGTCGATGAATCTCTATTAATTTTCAGTTAACTATAAAAAACTGTGATTCATCTCGATTATATTTCGATTGTTTGACAGCCCTACATAAAAATATAGCCACATGGTATTTTTGCCAACATTATCATAGTTATTCAACAAAAAAATCATTTAAGTAACAGGACTAAGCTGAGAGGCGCCATGGTCAGAAAAGGACACTCTATTTATTGTAAAGACAGACATAAAAATCTGAGCTGTCGACCATCATGAATGCTGCCCTCTTAGATGTAATGTCCTCGCATAAAGAGCTCAAACCCATGCACCCTTGAGAAATGCAAAGACGTGAACACCAAAGAATTTGGAAACTCTGCATGAAAATCACATTTCCACCTCCTTCAGCCCATCAAAGCAGAGAACCCTGTCAGTCCAAAAAATGCTTTCAGGCAGGGAGGGCACCGTAAAGGAGGCGTCTAAAGGGCAGAGCATGATAGGAAATGTTGGATGGGTTGGACACCAGCTTTTCCTTCTATTCCTAATGCCCATCTGAAGTGACCAATATCTGATGGCCTATATAGACGGCTCCACATTGTACAACAATTAATTTCCACAGAACAGTTATGTTGGTTTCCTTCAAAACTTCTTCCCCATGAAAACCCAAAAGAGAGTGAGGACAAGACTGACCACTACTTCTCGCTTGGCATAAACATGGCTTTAATAAGCAAAAGTCAGATACTCAAGTGTGGCGTAAACAGTAGCCATTGATCCTGGATCATAAAACATCCTTTTCAATAAAACAGAACATGGCGCCATGCCCAGACGGAGTGAAACGAGCTGCAGAGCACAATAACCGGCATGGAAGACTTTCATCAACACCACGGTGATGAAGGCGAGGAAATAATTCCTCCAGTAGATCCTTAAAAACATATTCTGTCACAGAGGATCTCTGATTAGGGTTTTTGCTGTACATTCCTAAAAACAGCAAAGTATTACGGTCGTATAGAGCAGTGGTTCTCAACCTTTTTTCAGTGATGTACCCCCTTTGAACATTTTTTTAATTCAAGTACCCCCTAATCAGAGCAAAGCATTTTTGGTTGAAAAAAAAGAGATAAAGAAGTAAAATACAGCACTATGTATAAGTTTCTGATTTATCAAATTTTAAACAGTGCAAAATATTGCTCATTTGTAGTGGTCTTTCTTGAACTATTTGGAAAAAAAGATGTAATAATATCTAAAAACTAGTTGAAAAATAAACCAGTGATTCAATTATAAATAAAGATTTCTACACATACAGGTAAGTAATCATCAACCTAAAGGGCTCTCTTTGGGGATTGTAATAGAGATCCATCTGGATTCATGAACTTAATTCTAAACATTTCTTCGCAAAAAAAATAATCTTTAACATCAATATTTATGGAACATGTCCACCAAAAATCTAGCTGTCAACACTGAATATTGCATTGTTGTATTTCTTTTTCACAGTTTATGAACTTATATTCAATTTTTTTTAAGTATTGTTCAATAAATACATTTATAAATGATTTTTGAATTGCTGCTATTTTTAGAATATTTAAAAAAAATCTCACGTACCCCTTGGCATACTTTCAAGTACCCCCAGGGGTACGCGTACCCCCATTTGAGAACCACTGGTATAGAGAATATTTGACATGCATTTTTTGCAGTACATCCTTAAAAACAGCACAGCAATTCTGTAATAAAGAATATTTGACCGCCGTTTTTGCAGTAAGTTCCTAAAAACAGTAGAGTGCTCCAGACATGCATTTTTGCAGTCGATCCTTAAAAACAGTAAAGAAATTCTTTCGTAGAGAATATTTGACTTGCGTTTTTGCAGTAGATTCCTAAAAACAGCGGAAGTTTTTTGTCATTTAGAGAATCTTTTATGGAAGTATTATTTTAGCAAAATAATTTGCAAATGCGTATCTCACATGCTTCCCGAGCACTAATCAGAGGCAGTATTTAAGCTCGTCTTTGCCAGTCAGTCGGTGGCGTCATTTTTCTTTTCATGCTCAGTTCATGCTAGTTTTTTTCACCTCATAGTTCATGCTGCTTGTTTCACATCACAGTAAGTGTTTTGTTTTTTTTTGGTTTCATGTCCATAGTCTGTCTAAGTTACTTTTTGTTTCCATACACTAAGTTTGTGTCTCCGTCTTGAGCGCGCCTTTCTGTTTGTACTTTGTTAGAGTTAGAATTCTTGACAGAATGACGCCCACTACTGACTGGCAAAGACAAGCTTAAATACTGCCTCTGATTAGTGCTCGGGAAGCAGGTGAGCAGGCGAGCACTAGTCAGAGACAGGTGAACACAAGGAGTAACCAAAGTGACAAAAAAACCAAGGAAGTGCAAACAGGAACTAATGGAGTCGTCATGGACACTAAAACAAACAAGGGTGCACAAAAACAGGAACTAATGGAGTCCAAAACCAGCAGAAAATACAAAAATATGATCTGGACCACGGATCATGACAAATAGTTGGGTTATGTATCAACCAACATTGAGTTAGATTATCTCAACTTTTGGGTTAAATAATGTACCCAATAGTTTGGTTGGGAATAAGCCTAACTCAAGTTTTTGGTTAAATAATTCAACGCAAAAGTTGGGTTGAAGAAACTACCCCAAAATGTTGAGTTAAAATAACTCAAACAAGGGGTTCCTCCTTTCTGAACCAGCAGGTGGGTTAAAATTGGGTTGATTTTTAACCCAACATTTTTTTAGTGTGTACAATACGAAATGCACAGATTATCACAACTGGGTATAAATGCCACAGGTTACATTACCAACAACATCTTTGACTATCAAGGCATGAACGCAACAGTACGTAATGTGCGAGGACAACACTCACACAAAAATTCATGTGTAAAAAGACATCCAATCACACGAATCTACATGCAGACAGACACATTTTTTTTTTAGTAACGCACAACTCTTAGACACAGATTTCTTTACACATACACACATCTGAATACGCACAAACAACTTGTAGTAAAAGGTGACGTGTAAAGAGACAACCGATAGAGGAAATAAGGACGGACAGATTTGTTTTTTACCCACAGAAAAATCATAATACGGTCAGACAACTTCAAACACACACACGCAGCTCTGATTACACACGTATACATTGAGATACAGACACACACCTTAGTATATCGACACATGAGTTGGATTACAGACGCACAGATTGAAATACTGTTAGAATAATTGTATCTAAATTATCACAAAACTTTGTGTTGTCATGAGTTCACATCACCCGGCGAGAAGACAAAAGCTGTCTTTATCCTACCAAGCAGAAGGCTTGTAAAATTCCACTGTGTAGGATGGGAAGCAACATGAAGGTGTCCTGTTTCTTTGATGTATTGTAATCAACAGAAAGATATTGCCTTGACCCGAGATCTACAAAGCAAAGAGGAAGCAGGACCTGACTCCACTACAGGGACCTCTTCTTTGAACTGTTTTACGACCTTTTCTGTGAACAGTTTACGACCTTTCCTTAGAACTGTTCTGTAACCAAAAGCGATGGCTGTTTACGACCCCCTCCCTTAAAAACAGCTGTTGCCAGGTAATCAAGGAAAGTCTAAATAAAAGAGGAGGCGTACAATCTTTCCTCAGGGGCGTGGGACGACACCGTACAAGGGTAAACTGTCTCTCCTCAATTGAGCCAAATTTAATTCTGTTTTTGTTTAATTCGTTGCTTCTTGTCTTGTTTACTAGATGTCATCAGTGTTTGAACCTGACAGATATGCATTTGCATATATTTTTCTACACTAATATTTCCATAATCTTTGATTAGGATTTTTGCGGTAGATCCTTAAAAACGACATAGCAAATCTGTCATAGGGGATCTTTGGCTAGCATTTTTTACAGTAAATTTTGAAAAACAGCACAGCAATCCAGTCATAATCAAGCATCTTCGACCAGAGTATATGCATCAGATCCTTAAAAACAACAAAGCATATTTTACACCCCCGCGCCCCCAACCCCGCCCACCTTACCGACGCACGGGAGGTGGGGGGGGGGGGGGGGGTAGCGGGTGGTGGGGTTTGCTGCTAGCGGGGTGTATAATATAGTCAGGATGTGTCATGGATGCAAAGGATTCCGGGTATTTGTTGTGTTGCGTTTATGTTGTGTTACTGTGAGGATGTTCTCCCAAAATGTGTTTGTCATTCTTGTTTGGTGTGGCTTCACAGCATGACGCATATTAGTAAGAGTGTTAAAATTGTTTATATCACAACCATTAGTGTACTCTGTATCACCCAGTATGCCTTGCAGTCGTGTGCGTGTGTCTGCGGAGGCCACATACAACATATTGCTGGACTGGCAAGTAGATTGTACATGTTGTAGAAGGCGTCAAAGGCAAAGACTTCATAGCCAGCCATAAAACGTATTAACTGGGTGACTGCCGGCAGACATTCTTGAGAATGTTTACGTCTCCTATTGTCTTCTTCGCTTTGTGACACGGGTCCAAAATGGCTCTTTGAACGGTAAAAGTTACCAATCCCTGAACCATGTATATCAAATATTTCCAAATGGTTCAACCGCCACCCGCCTGAATCTATTTAAAATCTATTTTTTCGTCATGTCAGCCGCCCGACCTGCGGTTTATCCGCGGATGAGACCGCAAACCGCGCATCTCTAACGCTTACATATGTCTGGTGATAATGATCCCCTTTAAGACCAGTAGTAGAGAGTTATGCAGAAGTTTGATGTCCACATTATTTTTAATTTACCAGTTTTATTTGAGTCGGGACTAAATCCTGATCCCATCCAACTCTAACATGTCAGCCGTTATTATTTTGAGGGCCTTTGCACTACACTAGTTTGCCCGTAGTGTCTGCAGAGAATAATGCAGAGTGACAGCCGCCCGGCCTGGACGTCAACGCCACCAACAATTCTCAACAGGAAAAAAAAATGTTTGATCAATCTTTTTTATCCCCAATGCGACGCGGTGACTGGAAAGTGTGTGAACGACCGCAGGATGTTTACAATCGCCTCGTGTTCACCCCTGCCCATCATTGCCAAGCAAACTACACCCGCTCCGAGGCTCAGGGTTACATCACAGGGCTGTATATAGCGCCATTTATTATTGTTGTGGGCATACATGTAGCCTTTACGCTAAAGTGAGCGCATGCAGACAAGAACTTTACAGCTCAGCGAGGAGTGGCTAATGTCTAATTATTATTTACATGAAAGCATCTTGTAATTCACGCCCCACAACCTCAGGAGAGAAGTGGTCAAGGAGCTCCGAGGGGGGAAGCCCACCTGCGTTAAAGATTGCACTCACAACTCAGTGAGCTGGACACAACTAATTAGCAAACAGTACAGACTGGCGATTATTAGTCAACATCCAGAATTGCCAATGTACATTTGCTTTTGACTACTTTTATCAAAGTGGGAATAAAATTGAACATGCAAATTAGACATGGTTTCTACTTCACCGAACAACAAGCAGTCAAAAATGTGATAATGTACAAATGTTCAGGAGTTGAGTTGAGTTTGAGTTTATTTCGAACATGCAAGCATACAACATGATACATCACAATTTCCAATTTCTCTTTTCAACATGTTCGAAAAGGAGTAGGAAGAAGCAGAGCTTATTTAATCCTACCCTTTTTCTTTTACATAGCAGTTGCTAATACATTTGTTCACTTCCTGTTCTCAATTTATTTACAATATACTCCATAAGTAATCACATTAAAGATCTACTGAAACCCACTACTAACGACCACGCAGTCTGATAGTTTATATATCAATGATGAAATATTAACATTGCAACACATGCCAATACGGCCTTTTTAGTTTACTAAATTTCAATTTTAAATTTCCCGGGAGTTTCTTGTTGAAAACGTCGCGGAATGATGACGTGTACGCGTGACGTCACGGTCTGTAAGGAAATATGAGCGCTGCGCACACACACAGCTAAAAGTCGTCTGCTTTAACAGCATTATTACACAGTATTTTGGACATCTGTGTTGCTGAATCTTTTGCAATTTGTTCAATTAATAATGGAGAAGTCAAAGTAGAAAGATGGAGTTGGGAAGCTTTAGTCTTTAGCCACACAAACACACGGTGATTCCTTGTTTAAAATTCCCGGAGGTGAAGCTTTCCTATGGATCAGAGCGGTCAAGCGAACATGGATCCCGACCAAATGTCAACCAGCAGTTTTCGGTGAAAAAATTGTGGTAAAAAGTCGCCACTTACCAGAGATCAGCTGAGCTTGTGCCGTCCATACAGCTGACGTCGACTTCCATCAGACACTGGCCTCAAGACACCCGTGGAGACACCCTACTATCAGGTACTATTAAACTCACTAAAACACTAGCAACACAATAGAAAGATAAGGGATTTCCCAGAATTATCCTAGTAAATGTGTCTAAAAACATCTGAATCCGTCCCAATGCAATCACGTTGTTTTTTATTTTTATTTTTTTCTAGTCCGTCGCTATCAATATCCTCAAACACGAATGTTTCATCCTCGCTCAAATTAATGGGGAAATTGTCGTTTTCTCGGTCCGAATAGCACTTTTTGTTGGAGGCTCCCATTTTAAACAATGTGAGGATGTGAGGAGCCATCACACGGGTGACGTCATCGTCTGCGACTTCCGGTAAAGGCAAGGCTTATCTTTTAGCGACCAAAAGTTGCGAACTTTATCGTCGATGTTCACTACTAAATCCTTTCAGCAAAAATATGGCAATATCGCAAAATGATCAAGTATGACACATAGAATGGACCTGCTATCCCCGTTCAAATAAGAAAATCTCATTTCAGTAGGCCTTTAAAAATAAATACATAAATAAATAATACTCGGTGAAGTATGATATAATTCATATGGTGAGATGAGTAAGATTATTTTGAAAATGAACGGATGGATGGAGGAAATAAATTCAGAATGTTTATCATGGTTCTACTTCTTTGTACTTTGTAAACACTAAGTTTGAAAAATTTATTGAAGAAGATTATATTCGTACATTGTTTGATTGCTTTGCTTTATCCATTCCATAATTTAATTCCACATACAGATATACTGAAGGTGTTGTACGTGCATACAAATGTTTTAAATTACATTTTTCTCCAATGTTATATTTCTCCTCTTTTTTTTATAGAAGAATTGTTGTATATTTATAGCAGATTATAGTTTGCTTTGTGTATAATTTTAGCTGTTTGCAAATTCAACGTCGTGGATTTTAAGTATTTTTGATTCAATAAATAAAGGGTTTGTATGTTCATGGGAACCAAATTCGGTTCCTTGAGTGGAACAGTAGTAATAACAATATAATAACAAAATAAAATGTACCCCGCCTTCCGCCCGAATGCAGCTGAGATAGGCTCCAGCATCCCCCGCGACCCCAAACGTGACAAGCAGTAGAAAATGGATGGATATCAAAATGTTTTAAAAAAAATTATGTATTTTTTCAAATACCCTTATGAGATTAACATACTTGGGATAGGAAGATAATGTGGAAATGACTCATTTACTTAAAACGTGTAAAATCATATAGTCTTTACATTTAAAAAAGAGGGTGGTTTGGGGGGTAATTATACCCATATATAAATAAAGAACATTAAACATCCATCCATCCATTTTCTACCGCTTATTCCCTTTCGGGGTCCCGGGGGGCGCTGGCGCCTATCTCAGCTACAATCGGGCGGAAGGCGGGGTACACCCTGGACAAGTCGCCACCTCATCGAAGGGCCAACACAGATAGACAAACAACATTCACACTCACATTCACACACTAGGGCCAATTTAGTGTTGCCAATCAACCTATCCCCAGGTGCATGTCTTTGGAAGTGGGAGGAAGCCGGAGTACCCGGAGGGAACCCACGCATTCACGGGGAGAACATGCAAACTCCACACAGAAAGATCCCGAGCCTGGTATTGAACCCAAGACTGCAGGACCTTCGTATTGTGAGGCAGACGCACAAACCCCTCTACCACCGTGAAGCCCGAACATTAAATATTTTAATTTATTTCAATTTATTTCTCATTGATATCATAAAATTAACAAGTATAAATAATTCGTTATGTAAAATGGGATAAATGACAGGTGTTTAATAAAAACTGATAAAAAAAAAGGCATATTGATTTTTTAGTATTTTAGAAAAAGATAATGAAAAAAGATAAAAGCAGAATTTTGTACATTAAAAACAAAATCCATATACATAATGATGTTGTAAATCAATGTGTTTTAAGAAACTTCTACCACATTAATAGTAGCACACAATTTAAAAGGAGAACAGTTTACTTAGTCTTATAAAATGGGATGAATGATATTTAAATAGTAAAAAAACAGGTAACACTTTAGTATGGGGGACACATATTCATCATTAATTATGTTCTTATTAACATGCAGATTAGTAATATATTGGCTCTTAATTAGTCATTATTAAGTACTTATTGATGCCTTATTCTGCATGGCCTTATTTTACAACCAGTAAGCCATTAACTAAGAGTTTACCCTCAAAAACTTCAGAATTATTGCTTATTAGTAACCCTAACCCTAACTCTTATATGTTCCCCTAGTGTCCAAATAACTCTAAATTAATTCTTTGTTACTTTAATAAGCAACTAGTTCATGGTGAATATGTTCCCCATACTAAAGGGTTACCAAAAAAAAGTATGCAAAATATTGCATTTTTATTTTATTTTGGGTATATGTATAAGTACTGTAAAAATAGTACTTAAAAAACAGAATGTAGAATATTTGCAGATTAAAACATGAAATTACCTTATTAAACCCGATACATTTTAAGAAACTGCCACATTAATAGCAATATATATATATATATATATATATATATATATATATATATATATATATATATATATATATATGTATGTATGTATGTATGTATATATATATATATATATATATCCATCCATCCATTTTCTACCGCCTATTCCCTTTCGGGGTCGCGGGGGGCGCTGGCGCCTATCTCAGCTACAATCGGGCGGAAGGCAGGGTACACCCTGGACAAGTCGCCACCTCATCACAGGGCCAACACAGATAGACAGACAACATTCACACTCACATTCACAAACTATGGCCAATTTAGTCTCGCCAATCAACCTATCCCCAGGTGCATGTCTTTGGAGGTGGGAGGAAGCCGGAGTACCCGGAGGGAACCCACGCATTCACGGGGAGAACATGCAAACTCCACACAGAAAGATCCAGAGCCTGGATTTGAACCCAGGACTGCAGGACCTTCGTATTGTGAGGCAGACGCACTAACCCCTCCGCCACCGTGAAGCCCTGTATATATATATATATATATATATATATATATATATATATAATTTAATTATATATATAATTTAATTATATAATAATTAGTCCTACAAAATGTGATGAATATTTAAAAAGTAAAAAATAATTCACAAAAGTGTATAACCTATTGACTTTTTTTAAACTACAGTTGTTTTTTTGTTTTGTTTTTTTATATATAAAATCTACTGTTATTAATATTAAATCCTGTATTTTTTTTTATATAAAACAAGATAAAAGTAGAATCTTTGCAAAAACAAACAAACATGTATACCTATAAATATGTACATTTATGCATTTTGAAAAAACTTTCACCTTAAAAATAATGGCACAAAATAAATATAAAAAATGTAATTAAAAATTTGAATGATATAAACTATTGACCAAAGTATACAGCATATTCAAATTTCTTTATTTTAGGTGTTTGAATAAGTTCTGCAAAATGTCTTAGTGAAAAAAAGATCGTTGTATAATTTTTTCAGATTAAAACATGAATATACCTAATAAAGTTGAATGTGAGTGTGAATGTTGTCTGCCTGTCTGTGTTGGCCCTGCGATGAGGTAGCGACTTGTCCAGGGTGTACCCCGACTTCCGCCGGATTGTAGCTGAGATAGGCACCAGCGCCCCCCGCCACCCCAAAGGTATAAACGGTAGAAAATGGATGGATGGATGGAAGTTGCAAATCAATACATGCTGTTCATCAACGTTTGTATTATATAAAGAAAAACATCATGAATTCAAGGTTATTTTGAAAAGTCTTTTACTGTAACTACTTTAAAAATAACTCACATAAACTATTATCGCATCAGAACACAATGATGTCAAAAAATGAAAACTGCCGTTGCATGAACGACCAGAACTGGAACATTTGAATTGGAGTTTGGACTGCGGCTCTCATGATGTAAGAGATTATACTACATTTAAGGGGGATTACACACACCCTTCATGGCAACAACACAATAGTTAGGGATGTCTGAGAGGATTTAAAAAAAAAAAAAGATTAGGAAGGTTCACAACAAAGAAGGGATGAAGGCAGGACGTGCTTAGCAGCTTAAACAGAAAAATGAAAACTTGTTGGAAGTGCACAGATTCCAATTTAGCATTTGGAGACGTTGACGTATTTCAAGTGAACACGACGACCTCTTCATGGATTGGTTTATTTCAACATTAGCAAAAACAATCAAATTTCATTTGGATCACCCTGCAAAGAAAGTCAACATGTTTGGTTCACCTGCAGCTGAAAAGGAGAGTTGATGGATCCATTTTCTACCGCTTGTCCATTTTGGGGTCGCGGTGGGGTGCTGGCGCCTATCTCAGCTGCATTCGGGCGGAAGGCGGGGTACACCCTGGAACTGTCGCCACCTCATCGAAGCATTTAAGTCTCACCTTAAAACTCATTTGTATACTCTAGCCTTTAAATAGAACTCCTTTTTAGACCAGTTGATCTGCCGCTTCTTTTCTTTTTCTCCTCTGTCCCCCCCTCCCTTGTGGAGGGGGTCCGGTCGGATGGCCATGGATGAAGTACTGGCTGTTCAGAGTCGGGACCCAGGATGGACCGCTCACCTGTGTATCGGTTGGGGACATCTCTACGCTGCTGATCCGACTCCGCTTGGGATGGTTTCCTGTGGACAGGACTCTCGCTGCTGTCTTGGATCCGCTTTGAACTGAACTCTCGCGGCTGTGTTGGAGCCACTATGGATTGAACTTTCACAGTATCATGTTAGACCCGCTGGACATCCATTGCTTTCGGTCCCACATATGAGGTCCTCTCCAAGGTTCCCATAGTCATCATTGTCACTGGCGTCCCACTGGGTGTGAGTCCTCCTTGCCCACTGGGTGTGAGTTTTCCTTGCCCTTATGTGGGTTCTTCCGAGGATGTCGTAGTCGTAGTGGTTTGTACAGTCCTTTGAGACATTTGTGATTTAGGGCTATATAAATAAACATTGATTGATTGATTGATTGATCGCAGAGCCAACACAGATAGATAGACAACATTCACACTCACATTCACACACTAGGACTAATTTAGTGTTGCCAATCAACCTATCCCCAGGTGCATGTCTTTGGAGGTGGCAGGAAGCCGGAGTACCCGGAGGGAACCCACACAGTCCCGGGGTGAACATGCAAACTCCACACAGAAAGACCCCGAGCCCGGGATTGAACTCCAGGCTACTCAGAACAGTTGTATGGTGAGGCACATGCATTAACCCCTCTACCACCTTACGGCCATGATGGAGTCATTATATTAGTTTTATTTGACTTGCTGGCTTGATGGATGCCCGGCTGTGACGGCTTTTCAATCACACAGGCAGTCATGTCGAATTAATCACTGGGAATTGGGCGCGGCGCCCTCCAAGTTAATGCCACGAAAGGTTAATTAAAAGCATATTACGACTACCTTAACAAAAGGAGTGTGCAACTTTGTGGGAGGCACATTGGTACATTTTAATAATATATTCCTGTGCTGTGCTGTTGCACACGATTGCATCTTGCTGTCACTCACTTATGGATTTGCAAGAAGGGAAGTCAAGACACAAAACAAAAAAAACACCAAAAAAAAGAGGTCGGCTTCAAATCCATTCTTGAAATGTTCTCCTAACGAGCTTATTCTTCTGCCTTCTTTGCACTGGCAAACAAGAAGGACGTGACCTCTGCAACTCCGTGTTTTGCGCATTAGACGACTTTCACACTCTACTTTCTGGAAAGCGTCTTTATCGTCATCATCGCTCTGCATCGTCACTGACCTGCATCTTGTTTATTGCGCTGGAGGACATCCATTATGTGTGCTACGCTGCATATGCGCATCCAAAAATAGGATGTTCATGCCCATTTCTGGAGTCTTTTACATGCACAGGAGCACTTTTTTTTTTTTGTTGTTTTGTTTTTAAAAAGAGTCAAAGCCTTTTTAAATAACAAGGGGCCATGTGAATTGACTCAAGTGGTCAGCGCTGTGTTGTTCCCGATATGTGAGCCTTCCTCTTATCACGCAGGCTCGGCACGTCCTCACGCCAAAGCGTAACTTAGTGTGACTGCCAGCGTCTAAAAAGGGTCACATGCATGGCTGACGTGAGTATTCTGACAGTTGTCTCTCGTTAGCTTGACAATCAGCTCCTCTCCCTTTGTTCTGCATCCTAAGATGCATCAACCTTCCGCCACAGATGGCTCCTTTAGGACAAAAAAGCCTGAGACGAGACAACCGGCAAAACAAAAATTGCCCTTTTTGCTTCTATGATGGTTACATGATATGAGTGGGATTGGAAAACAAAAATGTTTTTAAGGTCAACGATGCTGAGGGGGGAAAATGGGCATTGTGATCCTTCAGTATCTGCAGCGGGTAGTAGACAAAAAACAATAGTTTGCAACTCTGGGGTAGAAACGACATTAATGCATATAAACACACACTAATAAACTGTCAAGCACATGCCGGGCCAACAGGTGGCACTGACGTCCCTAAATGTAAGCACATTTCCGACTAGGGGTGTCAAACATTTTTATCCAGCCCGTGGGATGAGCTTGCTAAGTAAAAAAATTTGCCAAAATTTTTTAATGAAAGAAACTGCAGTTGTAAATGTGTCCAGTAGATGTCGCAATATCAATTCTTTGTATCTATGTAGATTATGCTATATATGTAAAAAATAAAAAACAAACCAATCAATCAATCCATCAATGTTTATTTATATAGCCCTAAATCAAAAGTGTCTCAAAGGGCTGCACAAGCCACAACGACATCCGCGGTACAGAGCCCACATAAGGGCAAGGAAAAACTCACCCCAGTGGGACGTCGATGTGAATGACTATGAGAAACCTTGGAGGGGACCGCAAATGGTCAAGGCAAATGAGAGTTTTACACCCTTGTTTCAGACCATCAGGAGCCGGAATTTCTGGAATAGCAGATTGGAGTAAATGGTCAATTGAAATCCCCTGCATACTGATTTGGAAGTGCAGTTATTGTCAGAGTAGCTCAGGCAACAAGAAAGAAATGGTCCCAGTGGAGTCCAGTCCATAGTGGATCTAACATAATAGTGAGAGTCCAGTCCATAGTGGATCTAACATAATAGTGAGAGTCCAGTCCATAGTGCTGCGATGAGGTAGTGACTTGTCCAGGGTGTAAACTGCCTTCCGCCCGATTCTAGCTGAGATAGGCACCAGCGCCCCCCGCGACCCCAAAAAGGAATAAGCGGTAGAAAATGGATGGATGGACAGTCCATAGTGTATCTAGAACAATAGTGAGAGTCCAGTCCATAGTGGCTCTAACAGAATAGCGAGAGTCCAGTCCATAGTGGATCTAACATAATAGTGAGAGTCCAGTCCATAGTGGATCTAACACAATAGTGTGAGTCCAGTCCATAGTTGATCTAACACAATAGTGAAAGTCCAGTCCACAGTTGATCTAACATAATTGTGAGAGTCCAGTCCATAGTGGATCTAACATAATAGTGAGAGTCCAGTCCATAGTGGATCTAACACAATAGTGAGAGTCCAGTCTGTAGTGGCTCTAACACAATAATTAGAGTCCAGTCCATAGTGGATCTAACACAATAGTAAGAGTCCAGTCCATAGTGGATCTCACACAATGTTGAGAGTCCAGTCCATAGTGGATCTAACATAATAGTGAGAGTCCAGTCCATAGTGGATCTAACATAATAGTGAGATTCCAGTCCATAGTGGATCTAACATAATAGTGAGAGTCCAGTCCATAGTGGATCCAACACAATAGTGAGAGTCCAGTCCATAGTGGATCTAACATGATAGTGAGAGTTCAGTCCATAGTGGATCTATCACAATAGTGAGAGTCCAGTCCATAGTGGATCTAACATAATAGTGAGAGTCCAGTCCATAGTGGATTTAACACAATAGTGAGAGTCCAGTCCATAGTGGATCCAACATAATAGTGAGAGTCCAGTCCATAGCGGATCTAACATAATAGTGAGAGTTCAGTCCATAGTGGATCCAACACAATAGTGAGAGTCCAGTCCATAGTGGATCCAACATAATAGTGAGAGTCCAGTCCATAGTGGGGCCAGCAGGAAACCATTCCAAGTGAAGACCACATGATGTTAGTACATCAGTACATCTTGTACTTTGATTTTGATATTATTTTTTTTATCTTGATTGATTGAAAATAAACACCAATGAGTTGACTGATGAACATTATCACAACATTTATTCAGAAAGTATAAAGAGCGACAAATAAAGGTAGAATACTTTTAACTGCAACATGTATGTGTAAAAACAACCCCAACAACATTATGATTTGTACATTTTTAGAATGTGCTTGTTCTATTTTTAAACGTAGAAAATGAAATTGTCTTTATTTTTAAGTTATCGTGCCGTGATTTTAATAGTCCGGCCCACTTGGGAGTAGATTTTTCTCCATGTGGACTCTGATCTAAAATGAGTTTTACACCCTTGTTTCAGACCACCAGGAGCCGGAATTTCCGGAATAGCAGATTGGAGTAAATGGTCAATTGAAATCCCCTGCGTACTGATTTGGAAGTGGAGTTACTGTCAGAGTAGTTAGGATAAGCTCAGGCAACAAGAAAGAATTTCAGCCAGTCAGAGCCCAGAAGAAAGTTATTTCCGGAAAAGGCACAATAACAACAATGGCAAATCAAGGAAAATGGGTAACAATACTGTCAATGTGGCCTGATAGGGAAAGGGTGTCACTGGCTTGACAGGTGGCTCGATAACTCCAGAAGGAGACCTCAGCCTATTAGGAACCAGAAGAAAATCACTTATGCAAAAGGTGGAAAGGAAAAATGGATGTTTAAGGGAAAAAAATCATACTTACACGTTAGATACATGATAAATAAGTCATGCTTGCATACTGTACATTACCTTTTGCATTTTATTAATTTCTAGTGTGTTGTCTACCTTGTACTTTTTTTGTTATGTCATTGCCTGAAATAAATGAAAAAATGAAAAAAATAAAATAAATGAAATGAATACTGTCTAGTGCAGGGGTGTCGAACTCATTTTAGATCGGGGGCCACATGGACAAAAATCCACTCCTGGTAAAATCGCTGCACCATAACTTAAAAATAAAGACAACTTTAGATTGTTTTCTCTGTTTAAAAATAGAACAAGCACATCCTGTAAATGTACAAATCATTGTGTTATCAAGAACCGTGGAAAGGTATCGTTATCGACGACAGAAATTCTGGTACACCACAATATAATAACGACAAATCAAGCTAAAGGGGGATTCAAAAAGTAAGAACTGAGTGATAAACAACATGAACAAGCTAAAACAACACCAAAATGCATGATAAAATCTTTTTCTTTTGAATTCGACACTAAACTCCGACAAGGTTTTAAAGCATCAGCAGCCGAGCGGTGTATTATTCCTGAATGGATGCAATCATCTAACCTGTGGTAGAACACCAAGAGTGGAGCTTTTCCTCCATTTTCCAACACAGACACAATAAGAGTGTTACTTTTAAAGCAGATCTGCACATATTGAGGCAGGCTTGTTCAATATCTCCAATTTGCACATTAAGTGCATGACGGGCGAGAAAAGCAGGTGCAGCCTATTGAGGCCCAACTGAGTCCATCATTCGGACGATACACCGGAAATTTGCACCAGGGAAAATCAATTTTAGAACTTAAGTGCATTAAAGATGGTAGAAATAATTCCACTTTAAAATAATTGCTCGACTTGTGTGGTTGAAGCAGCTTGTCTGTCGTCACGACAACCACACTTCACAAAATTACATTTGAATTTCTTACCATAAATTAATAAATATTGTCTTAAATATTTTTAAAATGTAATATATATATTTGAAATAATATATTAGGTTTAAAATAAAATGAAATAAAGACCATCGTTGTGTTGATTATTCATACCATTACATATATAAAACCAATAATTTACTCACTTTATTCTCAATATTCTCGAAATTCAACTTTAGTCAGAGAATCATCAAGATCTATGGCAGTGTTTTTCAACCACTGTGCCGCGGCACACTAGTGTGCCGTGAGATATTGTCTGGTGTGCCGTGGGAAATTATGCAACTTCCCCTAATTGGTCCCAAAAATATTTTTTGCATATATATAATCATAATAATGTGCCATTGTCTAGTGCCTGTGCTGTCTAGAGCTGGGCAGTGTAATCTTGTAATACTCCATATCAGTAGGTGGCAGCAGGTAGTTCATTGCATTGTCCAACGCGTCAAGGACGGTTTGTCGTGATCCCAATATACAGAGCACAGCAGGAGACAGCGTGCAGCTAAAAAGGTATGTAGCGCTTAAACCAAAAATCACCAAAAAGGCAGGTCCCGCGAGGAAAAGGCACTGAAGCATAGGGATGGCTATGGAAAACAGTAGTAAAACTGAAGTGGCTACAAAGTCAACAAAAACAGAATGCTGGACGACAGCAAAAACTTACAGCGTGTGGAGCAAAGACGGCGTCCACAAAGTACATCCGTACTTGACATTACAATCAACAATGTCCCCACAAAGAAGGATGGCCTACGCACAACTTAAATAGTTTTGATTGCGAAAACAACGCAATTTTGGGAAATAGCACTCAAAAGAAGGCGTGAAGCTGCTACAGGAGAACACCAACAAAACAGGAAATGTCACACAGGAAAGAACAATAAACTCAAAATAAGGCCAGACAACCTGGTGGAGTTTCATTTTTTAACCTTTTCTGCTGGTGGTGTGCCTCCGTATTTTTTTTAATGAAAAAAATGTGTCTTGGCTCAAAAACGGTTGAAAAACACTGATCTATGGAACGTATTATGACCCTACTCAATAAAATACACAAAGGCTTTTTATAATATAGTCCCAAAATTGACTGTGGCAACCTATTATTGGAGGTTGTTTAGCCGGTTTGAAGGCTTTAACAGGAACCAATAGTATTAATACGTTGAATCACAGACAGGGAAAGGGCAACAAATATATTGTCGTTTGTTTTTGGTGGTGAAGAAAAGTGCGGGACGTGTTCACATGTCACATGCAACCCTCCATCCGAACTGTTTAATATTTAAAATTGTCTTCAAAGAGCTTCACACAGACTTGATGAATACAGTTCCCAACCTGCATGCATGTTGCATAATCATTTAGCTGGCTTTACTATTTGAGCAAGCGTTTTTTTCCTCGTTTTTGTGTGTGTGGTTGGTTCAGTGTTGTAAAACTACAAATGTCACTTCTGTTAACATCCTCAACGGTAAAGGTCAACTCTCGCCCGTGTGAGCGAGGTGTTTTATAGACAACATCGCAACGTGCCGTAAACCGAAAAGGACACCTGAGCTGGAGCGCCGAGGTCATGTCGTGCGGGCATGGTGGCAATCATAGTCCGGGCAGACCGCCGCCCCACTGCGCCTGGGTTTTGCTTGAGGGAGTCTTCACTTGCCTCCGTCACCAAGCGCTTTCTCATATGGGGTTTTGTTGGTTCTCTGGGTGCATCTTTTAAAAGCAGCCTCAAAAAACCTTGGGGTTGTGTTTAAACAGTCCATGTCTTTGGAGGGTCACTGTTGTCAACTGACCAAAAACTGTTTTTATCATTTCAGAAATATTTCTAAAGTGAGACATCTGTTGTCATACTTGGATCTCAAAATTATCATTCACGCGTTCATTTTGTCTCGCATTGACTATTACAATTCTCTTTTTACTCTCTCCAAAAAGTCAACGCTAAAGAGACTTCAGACTAAGGCTGGGCGATATATCGATTTACTCGATATATCGCAGGTTTGTCTCTGTGCGATATAGAAAATGACCATATCGTGATATTCGAGTATACGTTCTCAGACAGTTGCTTTTAGCTGCAGGCATTACACTGCATGCGTTTCCCACTCTTTCTTGTCTCTCCTTCTCAAAGAGTCATAGACAAGCACACCTTCTTACATACGTCACGTGTGCAACGTCACACCCCCTCCCTGAGCAGAGAGGTACCGACATGGTAACATTTAGTGATGCAAACGGTGCGTTGCGAGTGGTAATACAAGAGAGAGAGAAGGTACAAATCTGGTAACAAATGGAGTAATAATTAATTCCCAAGAAAAACAGCACGGGGTCCATCGTCTGGCGTTGGTTTGGCTTCAAACAGGAATATGTTGAACAATTATGCAGCAAAAGCATTGCTACAAAAAGTAACAGCACTGCTAATGTAGCATCATTTGAAAAGTCACCCGCTAGAGCAGGGGTAGGGAACCTATGGCTTTCGAGCCAGATGTGTCTCTTTTGATGACTGCATCTGGCTCTCAGATAAACCTTAGCTGACATTGCTTAACCCGATAATGAATAATTCCGCTGGTAATCACAGTTTTGATTGATTGATTAATTGATTGAAACTTGTATTAGTAGATTGCACATTACAGTACATATTCTGTACAATTGACCACTAAACGGTAACACCCGAATAAGTTTTTCAACTTGTTTAAGTCGGGGTCCACGTAAATCAATTCATGGTACGTATTAAAGTGTTAAAAACAACGTTGAAAATATAAAACTTTCTAATGCATTTTAATCCAACCATCCGTTTTCTACCCCACAATTTCAAGAAGTCGCATTAAGAAGTATTTCATTTATTATTGGTTAGCTTCAGAATAACAATGTTATTAAAATGAAGAAGAGACTTGTTATACTCTAAAAATGTTGGTCTTACTTACAAATACACGCATTTAGTTGTATTCAGTGTTAAAAAATATGATATGGCTCTCACGGAAATACATTTTAAAAAATTTGGCTTTCATGGCTCTCTCCGCCAAAAAGGTTCCCGGCCCCTGCGCTAGAGAATGAAGAGTGCTTGAAACTGCATATCAACATGTCCGTTCGGTGCCACACCAACAAAATGCCGAAGCAACTATTTCCTTATCAACACTGTATGAAAAAAATAGTGAACAACATAAGGAGATAACGTCCGCAGGAACCTACCACAGAACTATTATGCAGCTCATTTGTATTTGACAGTTATTGAAATATCTTGTTTACAATCATGCACAAACGTGCACTTTATTTATTTTTAACGATTGTAGTGGCGTTCTGTACAAAAAGTGCACTTTAATTTAGTGTTGTTTTGATGTGTCATCTTATAGCTTGTTTTAAAATGTCTTTGACAATCTTGCACTTTCTGTTTTAAAATGACATGATGTTTGTCATACAGTTAAATACAGTTTTGCTAAATTGACTAAGTTGGGATTTCTCTCTCCGTATGAAAGTTTAAAAGTAGCATATATGAATGCAGAATCATCATACTGCCGTGATTATATGCATCAAGTGTTCATTCAAGGCTAAGGCAAAATATTGCGATATAAATCGTGTATCATGACATGGCCCCAAAATATCGAGATATTAATAAAAGGCCATATCGCCCAGCCTTACTTCAGACTGTACAAAATGCAGCTGCCAGACTTTGGACCGGTGCACTCAGAACAGCCCATATCTCCGCCATTTTATGTAGTCTTCATTGGCTACCAGTTAAAATCCGCATTGAGTTTAAAATTTTAGTCCTGACTTTCCGTGCGTTGCATGGTAAGGCCCCTTAGTACATCACTGACTTGCTATTCCCCCACTCTTCAGGGCGCAGCCTCCTGTCTCCAGGCCAGGGTCTCCGTGGAAACCTGGCATTCCAGGCTGTAGCTCCCAGACTCTGGAACAATTTGCACCAGTCCCTCCGTGATCTTGACTGTGTTGAAACTTTTAAGAAACATTTCAAAACGTCTCTATTTGGTAAAGCTTTTAGTTAATGCACCTTTTAACTATCAATTTTAATCCACTTTGTATTTATAATGTTGTTGCCCCTGTTGTTTTAAATTGAATTGTTGTTTTACTTCACCAATGTTTTGTACAGCGCTTTGTGATTTAATCTGTAATTTTATCCTTTCTGAACTGCCACCTTATCATGGTAGAGGAATTTGCATGTCCCAATGATCCTAGGCGCTATGTGTTTCCGGGGACTTCTATTCCCCCTGGTAGGGTCTCCCAAGACAAACAGGTCTTAGGTGAGGGATTAGACAACGAGCAGTTCAAAGAACTTCATGAAAAGTACAACTCGAGGATCTAGATTTTCCCACAACTGGACGCGGTTCACCGGGGCTCCCCCCTGGAGCCAGGCCCAGAGTCGGGGAATAATGGCGAGCGCCTGGGGCCCGAAGAGGCAATGTGGGTCCCCCCTCCAATGGGCTCACCACTCATGGGAGAGGTCATAGAGGTCAGGTGCAGTGTCAGCTGGGCGGAAGCCAAGGCAAGGCACTTGGCGGTCCGATACTCGGCTACACAAGCTAGCTCTAGGAATGTGGAACGTCACCTCGCTAGGAGGGAAGGAGCCTGAGCTGGTGCGCGAGGTGGAGAAGTTCTGTCTAGATATAATCGGACTCACTTTGACGCACAACAAGGGCTCTGGAACCAGTTCTCTCGAGAGGGGCTGGACTCTTTTCAACTCTGGCGTTGCAAGCAATGAGAGGCGACGGGCTGGGGTGGCAATTCTTGTTGCCCCCCAGCTCGAAGCCTGCACGTTGGACTTTAACCCAGTAGACGAGAGGGTAGCTTCGGGTGGGGGGACGGGTCCTGACTGTTATTTGTGCTTACGCACCAAACAGCAGCTCGGAGTACCCACTCATTTTTAGATTACCTTGAGGGAGTACTGGAGAGTGCTCCCTCGGGTAACTTCAACGCTCATGTTGGCAACGACAGTGAAACCTGGAGAGGCGTGATTGAGAAGAATGGCGGCCCGGATCTGAACCCAAGTGGTACTTTGTTATTGGACTTTTGTGCTTGCCACGGATTGCCCATAACAAACACAATGTTCAAACACAAGGGTGTCCATATGTGCACTTGGCACCAGGACACCCATAGGCCACAGATCCATGATTGACTTTATAGTTGTGTCATCGGATTTGCGGCCGCATGTTTTGGACACTCGAGTGAAGAGAGGGGCGGAGCTTTCTGCCGATCATTACCTGGTGGTGAGTTGGCTGCGATGGTGGGGGAGGATGCCGGACAGACCTGGCAGGCCCAAATGCATTGTGAGGGTCTGCTGGGAACGTCTAGCAGAGTCTACTGTCAGAAAGAGTTTAAATTCCCACCTCCGAAACAACTTTGAACATGTCACGAGTGAGGCACTGGATATTGAGTCTGAGTGGACCATGTTCCATGCCTCTATTGTTGAGGCGGCTGATTGGAGCTGTGGCCGCAAGGTGGTCGGTGCCTGTCGTGGCGGTAATCCTAGAACCCGCTGGTGGAAACCAGCAGTGAGGGATGCTGTCAAGCTGAAGAAAGAGCTTTATTGGGTCCTTTTGGCACATGGGACTACAGAGGCAGCGGACAGGTACTGACAGGCCAAGCATACTGCGGCTTCAGCGGTCGTGGAGGCAAAAACTCAGACATGGGAGGATTTTGGGGAAGCCATGGAAAACGACTTCCGGACGGCTTCGAAGCGATTCTGGTCCAGCATTCGCCGCCTCATGGGTGGGAAGCAGTGCATTGTCAACACCGTGTATGGTGAGGATGGTGTGCTGCTGTCCTCTACTTCGGCTGTTGTGTATCGGTGGAGGAAATACTTCGAAGACCTCCTTAATCCCGCCAACATAATTTATTATGAGGAAGCAGTGCCTGGGAAATCTGTGGTGGGCTCTCCTATTTCTGGGGTTGAGGTTGCAGAGGTAGTTAAAAAGCTCCTCGGTGGCAATGCCCCGGGGATGGATGAGCTCCGCCAGGAGTTCCTTAAGTCTCTGGATGCTGTGAGGCTGTCTTGATTGACAAGACTCTGCAACATTGTGTGGACATGGGGGTGGTACCTCTGGATTGGCAAACTGGGGTGGTGGTTCCTCTCTTTCAAAAGAGGAACCGGAGGGTGTGTTCCAACTCTCGTGGGATCACACTCCTCAGCCTTCCAGGCAAGGTCTATTCAGGTGTACTGGAGAGGAGGCTACGCCGGATAGTCGAACCTCGGATCCAGGAGGAACAGTGTGGTTTTCGTCCTAGTCTTATAAGGGTAGACCAGCTCTATACTCATGGCAGGGTCCTTGAGGGTGCATGGAAGTTTTCCCAACCAGTCTACCTGTGCTTTGTGGACTTGGAGAAGGCATTTGACCGTGTACCTCGGGAGGTCCTGTGGGGAGTGCTCAGAGAGTATGGGGTATCGGACTGTCTGATTGTGGTGGTCCGCTTCCTGTACGATAAGTGTCAGAACTTGGTCCGCATTCCCTGCAGTAAGTCGGACCCATTTCTAGTGAGGGCTGGGCACTTGCCAAGACTGTCCTGTGTCACCGATTCTGTTCATAACTTTCATGGACAGAATTTCTAGGCGCAGTCAGGGTGTTGAGGGGATCCGGTTGGGTTGCAGCAGGATTTGGTCTCTGCTTTTTCCAGATGGTGTGGTCCTAATGGTTTCAACTGGCCAGGATATTCATCTCTCACTGGATCTGTTCGCAGCCGAGTGTGAAGCGACTTGGATGAAAATCAGCACCTCCAAGTCCAAGTACATGGTTCTCTCCCGGGAAATGGTGGAGTGCCATTTCCAAGTTGGGGAGGAGATCTTGCCCCAAGTGGAAGAGTTCAAGTACCTAGGAGTCTTGCTCACGAGGGGGGGAAGAGTGGCTCGTGAGTTTAACAGGCCGATCGTTGTGGCATCTGTATCAATCCGTTTCGGTGAATAAGGAGCTGAGCCGGAAGGCAAAGCTCTCAATTTACCGGTCGATCTACGTTCCCATCCTCACCTATGGTCATGAGTTTTGGGTTTTGACCGAAAGGATAAGATCACGGGTACAAGTGGCCGAAATGGGTTTCCTCCGCCGGGTGACGGGTCACTCCCTTAGAGATAGAGTGAGATGCTCTGTCATGAGGGAAGAACTCAGAGTAAAGCCGCTGCTCCTCCACATCGAGAGTAGCCAGATGAGGTGGTTCGGGCATCTGCTCAAATACAGCCTCAAGTATTTTTGAGTATGATGCCACAAGCTTGACACACCTATCTTTGGGCAGTTTCGCCCATTCACTTTGCAGCAACTTTTCAATCTCCATCAACTTTTCAATCTCCATCACGTTGGATGAGAAGCCCTAGGTGTCATCTAGGATGTCTCTGCTGCATTCCTCTTAGTCTGGTCAGGGAGGTGACCAGGAACCCAATGGCCATTCCATCTGGGGCCTACATTGTACTCAAAAACACTTAAGTCTGTAATTGCTGCTAAAGGTGTATCAACTAAATATTGAACAGAGGCTGTGAATACGTGTGATTTTTTTTTGTATACATTTGCAAAAAAATATATATGTTATTGTCATTATGGGGAATTGTGTGTAGAATTTTGAGGACAAACATGAATTTATTCCGTTTTAGAATTAGGCTGGGACATAAAAAAAAAATGTGGAAAAAGTGAATTGCTGTGAACACTTTCCGGATGCTCTGTATATCACTAACCCATTTATTGTTTATATCGTGTCACCCTACTTGTCACTGAACAGGAAGTAACTGTTCAGTTAATGCTGCGGTATGTGAACATAACTCAGTTATTAAGAACATTTAGTGGGGCTGAAGCCCCTCTAAAATAAACACAAAAATGTCCATTTTAAAAATCCTTGCTGATTAAAATGAGTTGGTCAACAAGTATTTGTTTAAACAGCTGCACTAAGGAGGGGCAAGGATGTTCAATTATTAAGAACATCCCCCCATTAAGGGCGCATGATGAATCAAAAAATGTGTTGCTA
Organism: Nerophis ophidion; assembly: GCF_033978795.1. Lineage (NCBI taxonomy): Eukaryota > Metazoa > Chordata > Actinopteri > Syngnathiformes > Syngnathidae > Nerophis > Nerophis ophidion. Next base: position 22,303,795 of record NC_084625.1, on the reverse strand, counting down.
CTGAGAATTTGTAGAGGAGCCTCTTCCCCCAAATTATTACCATGAGCAAGAGGTTATCAGCAAAAGGTCAACGCCCGCAATGCCCTCGTTCATTATTATGTTTTTAATCGGCTCTAATCGTGGTTCTAATTGAGGAAACAAAGGTTGTGCGTGTGTGCGTGCGTGTATCTGTGTGTGTGTCTCTGTGTGTATGTGTGTGTCTGCGAGGTGTTTAAGCTGAATAATCTTTTCCGGTGTGTCGTCGCAGCGGGAGAGGATTTCTGATGGGACAGTGATTTGCAAAGGAGGCGACGTGTGTTCACCACGAGGTGTTTTCTATTTGTGTCAGCCGACATGTGCTCCTCATGATGGGACCTGACACCCACCACCCCCACCTCCCTCCCCCTGCAGCGACATCATAAGCGCAAAGTCAATATGGAAAGCAGCGTTTCCCACAGATGTCATTTCCATCACAATTTCTCCGTGATTGATGGTGATGACACTTTGACCCCACCAACTATAGCACGTAATGTATGTCTGGGGCCTACTTTTCCCTGCCCCCATTGGTCCGGGGGCTGAATTGGAAGCAATGGCGAGTGAGGAAGGAGATGCTCTTAAAGGGGAACATTATCACCAGACCTATGTAAGCGTCAATATATACCTTGATGTTGCAGAAAAAGGACCATATATTTTTTTAACCGATTTCCGAACTAAGTGGGTGAATTTTGGCGAATTAAATGCCTTTCTATTATTCGCTCTCGGGGCGTTGTGACGTCACCTAGGTAGTCAATCCGCCATTTTCTCAAACACATTACAAACATCGAGTCAAATCAGCTCTGTTATTTCCGTTTTTTCGACTGTTTTCCGTACCTTGGAGACATCATGCCTCGTCGGTGTGTTGTCGGAGGGTGTAACAACACGATCAAGGACGGATTCAAGTTGACTTACGTGGAGTGTGCATCGATTAGCACGGCATGCTAATCGATGCTAACATGCTATTTAGGCTAGCTGTATATACATATTGTATCGTTATGCCTCATTTGTAGCTATATTTGCATCCAAACTTTCCCTCCACCCACATTTAATGCCAAACAAACACTTACCAATCGACGGATTTAAGTTGCTCCAGTGTCAAAAGACCCAAAAGTCCCTCGTCTGCACATTTTACTGGCGATACTACGACAGAGATGTATGGATACCCTGCGACACTCAAAGCAGATGCATTTCCAATGATAAAGTCAACAAAATCACAACGGTGAGTTTTGTTGATGTTATTGCCTTTTGTGCTAATCAGACATATTTGGTCGCGGCATGACTGCCAGGTAATCAATGCTAACATGCTATTTAGGCTAGCTGTATGTACATTTGTAGCTATATTTGAATCCAGCCTTTCGCTCCACCCACATTTAATGCCAAACAAACACTTACCAATCGACGGATTTAAGTTGCTCCTGCACATTTTACCGGCAATGCTACGACAGACATGGCACAGAGATGTATGGACACCTTGCGACACTCAATCGTTGGTTAGAAGGCGATCGCTGAATAGCTTCAATAGCTATTCGCTCAATAGCTTCAGTTTCTTCTTCAATTTCGTTTTCTCTATCTGCCTCCATACTCCAACCATCCGTTTCAATACATGCGTAATCTGTTGAATCGCTTAAGCCGCTGAAATCCGAGTCCAAATCCGAGCTAATGTCGCTATATCTTGCTGTACTATCTGTCATGTTGGCATCACTAAATGACGTCACAGGAAAATGGACGATGGATTTAAAGATAGCGAAAATCAGGCACTTTAAAGTCTTTTTTCGGGATATTCCATGATGGGTAAAATTTTGAAAAAAACTTTGAAAAATAAAATAAGCCACTGGGAACTGATTTTTATTGGTTTTAACCCTTCTGAAATTGTAATAATGTTCCCCTTTAACGTAACAAATATGTGCCGTGGAAAAGTGTCACCAGTGACACGGAAAAGAAAGTAAGTGGTAATTGCCCCTTTTATTGGCCAGCACTTTAGTCAAAGCAAAGTGTGAAAACAGCTACTTTTTATCATCAAGCTGCTTAGGATTCTAATGGCTCGCCTTATATTGGATGGAGCTTTCCATCTTGAAAGTGTGATTTGGCGGTGGGCCCTCGCCCAGAAGAGGGGAAGTGGCCGAGGTAGTGACGCGCGTACGAGCGGCAGCGGCAATGAATCACTGCGGGACAACGCGGCATCTCGCGCTTCCTGACTTGGATGCAGATGCACATTCATTCATTAAGTGGCAACACAGGGGGGTCGACGGCCCGGGGAACATTTGAACGGGACTGCGCCACTGCCTCAACATTAGGTACACCTGCACAGTCTTACTAAAGTTACCCTAGGGTAGAGAAGCCAGAATATGAAAGTGTGATTAACGTGGACCCCGACTTAAACAAGTTGAAAAACTTATTTGGGTGTTACCATTTAGTGGTCAATTGTACGGAATATGTACTGAACTGTGCAATCTACTAATAAAAGTATCAATCAATCAATCAATGATCACAGTTTTGACAGCACTGCATGCTACAACAACGAATAACTACTGCTGTTAAACGATTATTTTCTTAAAAACAGATTATTCACTTTAGTCGCAATTAATCGCGGTAAATACTAGCGCGCCAATTTAAAATTAATTTTAAAACAGACTGCATTATTTGGACAGAAATGCAATAGTGTTGTCACGATACCAATAATTTGGTACCGGTACCAGTACCAAAATGTATTTTGATAATTTTGGGTACTTTTTGATAATTTTCTAAAAAAAAAAGGGAACCACACAAAATTGCATTATTGGCTTTATTTTAACACAAAATCTTACGGTACATTAAACATATGTTTCTTATTGCAAGTTTGTCCTTAAATAAAATAGTGAACATAAAAGACAATTTGTCTTTTAGTAGTGAGTAAGTAAACAAAGGCTCCAAATTAGTCTGCTGACGTGTGCAGTAACATATTGTTTCATTTTCTATTCTATTATTTTGTCAAAATTATTAAGGACAAGTGGTAGAAAATGAATTATTAATCTACTTATTCATTTACTGTTAATATCTGCTTACTTTCTCTTTTAACATGTTCTATCTACACTCCTGTTAAAATGGAATAAGCACTTATTCTTCTGTTGTTTGATACTTAACATTAGTTTTGGATGATACAACAAATTTAAGTATCAATCCGATACCAAAGTACTTACAGGATCATACATTAATATTCATTTTTAAAAAACGAAAAAAGATTTTGTGATGCTAAAAAATATTGATGAAATCATACAGTAGTAGTATCGACTAGATACGCTCCTGTACTTGGTATCATTATGGTGGATGCTCGCTGTAGATCCACCAATGCAGTTTGTTTACATTCATGAATGGAGTCATTAGGGAAGCATGTTTAGCTATTCCTCGTCCTGCAGGGGTGATACTTGTAAGAAACTTACTTTATTTGTCGCCATGGAGGCGAGGATTGGTGATTTAGAAGTAGCTAAAACACTGCCGACTGCCGACTATAGCCGGGTATTTAAGACTATAGCCACTAGCACATTTTCCTGGGGGGCTTTCAGTTTTATGACTTCACCTTTATTGTTAAATTTTAAGCCAAAATGTGTCCATTTTTCTATTTTCTGTCTATACACCTTGTCTGCTTGAAAGTACTCCATGTGTGTGCGCTGGCGAACATGCTTGTAGAACCAACAACGACACGACGTGACGATGGCGGAAGATGGCGGACCGGTACTTTTTAGAGGCGGTATAGTACCAAATATGATTAATTAGTATTGCGGTACTATACCAATACCGGTATACCGTACAACCCTAAAAGGCAATTGTATTGTCAAAATGTAACACATGAACATCTTACGTGTTTTACTTGAATGCACTACATATACAGTGGGGCAAAAAAGTATTTAGTCAGCCACCGATTGTGCAAGTTCTCCCACTTAAAATGATGACAGAGGTCTGTAATTTTCATCATAGGTACTAGAGATGCGCGGATAGGCAATTATATCATCCGCATCCGCATCACCAAAGACGTCATCCACCTGCCGTCCATCCGATCCAACATTTTATCTGGACCGTACCCGCCCGCCAACCGCCCGCTGAAATACATCAGTGGTGGTCTGCCTTTACCTCTCACAGCGCTATTTAAACCTGTTTCACAGAGTAATGATGACAATTGGAACCACTAACGTTCCCGCGACTATCCAAAAGCGTTCATCCTAATAACAAGAATATGGGCGTGCTGTGAAGCCATTGCCTTTGACACCTTCAACATCATGTACGGACCGATTGTTGGTCCGATTGTTGGTCCGGCAACATGTTGTGTGCAGCTTCCGCAATCACACGTACAAGATTGAAAGGCATACTGGGTGATACAAAGTACACTGATGGTTGTGATATAAACAACATTAACACTTACTAATATGCGCCACGCTGTGAACCCAACAAGATTGACAAACACATTTCGGGGGAACATCCTCACAGTAACACAACATAAACGCAACACAACAAATACCCATAATCCATTGTATCCATGATTCTTCCTGAATATATTTTACACCCTCGCGCCCCCAACCCCGCCTACCTTACCGACGCACGGGTCTTAAATGGCACTTTGAATGGCAAAGGATACCGATCACAGAACCATGCATATCAAATATTTCCGGATGGTTCAACCGCCACCCGCCCGAATCTATCCATCCATTTACTACCGCGTATTCCCTTTTGGGGTCGCGGGGGGTGCTGGCGCCTATCTCAGCTACAATCGGGCGGGAGGCGGGGTACACCCTGGACAAGTCGCCACCTTATCGCAGGGCCCGCCCGAATCTAATTAAAATCTATTTTTTCGTCATGTCAACCGCCCGACCCGCGGTTTTATCCGCGGACGAGACCGCAAACCGCGCATCTCTAATAGGTACACTTCAACTGTGAGAGACAGAATGTGAAAAAAAAAATCCAGGAATTCACATTGTAGGAATTTTAAATAATTTATTTGTAAATTATGGTGGAAAATAAGTATTTGGTCAACCATTCAAAGCTCTCACTGATTGAAGGAAGTTTTGGCTCAAAATCTCACGATACATGGCCCCATTCATTCTTTCCTTAACACAGATCAATCGTCCTGTCCCCTTAGCAGAAAAACAACCCCAAAGCATGATGTTTCCACCCCAATGCTTCACAGTAGTTATGGTGTTCTTGGGATGCAACTCAGTATTCTTCTTCCTCCAAACACGACGAGTTGAGTTTATACCAAAATGGATACATGGATGATACAGGAGAGGATTGGGAGAATGTCATGTGGTCAGATGAAACCAAAATAGAACTTTTTAGTACAGTTGTCCCTCAGTTATCGCTGTCAATTGGTTCTTAATTTCTATGATGTATAGATATTACTAACTATAGATCAAATATGTTCAGGGATAGGCCGAAAAAAAGGTTTATGACGTTCTTAATACGTTTTTCAACATTATGAGAGCCTTCTAGACATGAAACAACACCCCTCAGTCGCTCGTTTAATCCCATTCAGCAGTGATTCTCAAACTGTGGTATGCAGGCTCCATGGTACGCCAAAGAAGTCTGTAAATATCAAAATACCAAAATCCTATACCAAAATCTGAAACGATCTGCCTTTCCATGTGAGACAGGCCCCTTCTTTGGCTACTTTTAAGACCCTTCTTGAAAACCCATTTTTACTCACTGGCTTTTAACACAGCATGAGACTTTAAACTGTTTTTAACTTTTAACTTTTTTAACTGTTTTTAACTGCTTTTTATCTAACACATTGTTCTTAGGGTAATTTGTATATGCATTTTCAATGTGTATTTTACTTCTGTTTTAAATGTTATTTTTTAGTCTGTCCTTTGCCTGTATTTCTTTGTTGTGTGCAGCCCTTTGTTCTTCAACTGTGGTTGTTCTTAAAGGGCTTTATAAATAAAGTGGATATGGTATGGTATGGTACTGTATTATGGAGTATCATTGTTGATGATGTTTGTGCTTTGTGTATAATGTTGCACTGGCTAACAATATTACAAACCCTGTTTCCATATGAGTTGGGAAATTGTGTTGGATGTAAATATAATATAAAAGAAATACATTGATTTGCAAATCATTTTCAACCCATATTCAGTTGAATATGCTACAAAGACAACATATTTGATGTTCAAACTGATAAACTTTTTTTTTTTTGCAAATAATCATTAACTTTAGAATTTGATGCCAGCAACACGTGACAAAGAAGTTGGTAAAGGTGGCAATAAATACTGATAAAGTTGAGGAATGCTCATCAAACACTTATTTGGAACATCCCACAGGTGTGCAGACTAATTGGAAACAGGTGGGTGCTATGATTGGGTATAAAAACAGCTTCCCAAAAAATGCTCAGTCTTTCACAAGAAAGGATGGGGCGACGTACACCCCTTTGTCCACAACTGCGTGAGCAAACAGTCAAACAGTTTAAGAACAACGTTTCTCAAAGTGCAATTGCGAGAAATTTAGGGATTTCAACATCTACGGTCCATAATATCATCAAAAGGTTCAGAGAATCTGGAGAAATCACTCCACGTAAGCGGCATGGCCGGAAACCAACATTGAATGACCGTGACCTTCGATCCCTCCGACGGCACTGTATCAAAAACCGACATCAATCTCTAAAGGATATCACCACATGGGCTCAAGAACACTTCAGAAAACCACTGTGACTAAATACAGTTTGTCGCTACATCTGTAAGTGCAAGTTAAAGCTCTACTATGCAAAGCAAAAGCTATTTATCAACAAAATCCAGAAACGCCACCGGCTTCCCTGGGCCCGGGATCATCTTAGATGAACTGATTCAAAGTGGAAAAGTGTTCTGTGTTCTGACGAGTCCACATTTCAAATTGTTTTTGGAAATATTTGACATCGTGTCAGACCAAAGGGGAAGCAAACCATCCAGACTGTTATCGACGCAAAGTTGAAAAGCCAGTATCTGTGATGGTATGGGGGTGCATTAGTGCCCAAGGCATGGGTAACTTACACATCTGTGAAGGCACCATTAATGCTGAAAGGTACATACAGGTTTTGGAACAACATATGCTGCCATCTAAGCGCCGTCTTTTTCATGGACGCCCCTGCTTATTTCAGCAAGACAATGCCAAGCCACATTCAGCGCGTGACTTTGTAAAAAAAGAGTGCGGGTACTTTCCTGGCCCGCCTGCAGTCCAGACCTGTCTCCCATCGAAAATGTGTGGCGCATTATACGACAGCGGAGACCCCGGATTGTTGAACGACTGAAGCTCTACATAAAACAAGAATGGGAAAGAATTCCACTTTCAAAGCTTCAACAATTAGTTTCCTCAGTTCCTAAATGTTTATTGAGTGTTGTTAAAAGAAAAGGTGATGTAACACAGTGGTGAACATGCCCTTTCCCAACTACTTTGGCACGTGTTGAAGCCATGAAATTCTAAGTTAATTATCATTTGCAAAAAAAGAAAAAAAAAGTTTATGAGTTTGAACATCAAATATCTTGTCTTTGTAGCATATTCACCTGAATATGGGCTGAAAATGATGTGCAAATCACTGTATTCTGTTCATATTTACATCTAACACAATTTCCCAACTCACATGGAAACGGGGTTTGGACCAGTTAAATAACCTCTGCCTTGTTTTTAATGAATAATTAGGCCTACTATGCTGTTGTATTTCAATGTTGGTCATTATGGTGGTACTTTGAGAGCCAAGTGTTTGCTGATGTGCTTGTTGAAAAAAGTTTGAGAACCACTGGGTAGAAAATGGATGGATGGATGCAATTTTGTAGTGCTGCACCAATCAGTTGCCATGATACTGATTGGTTTGGTCTACTCAAATGGCCAAAATTATTGATATTCATCGGTTATTTAGCGATTTTATGCTTAAAAATGCTACATTTGGAACTCAAAAAATGTAGAAAAAGCATTGGAAAAAAAAAAAAAGATTACCAAAAATTTGCAATACAGTCAACCAACAATATTTGAGGCGAGGGACAACTGTATCTCTAGTATAAATAAATAAGTGGGTTGTACTTTTATAGTGCTTTTCTACCTTCAAGGTACTGAAAGCGCTTTGACACTACTTCCACATTCACCCATTCACACACACATTCACACACACTGATGGAGGGAGCTGCCATGCAAGGCGCTAACCAGCACCCATCAGGAGCAAGGGTGAAGTGTCTTGCTCAAGACACAACGGACATGACGAGGTTGGTACTAGGTGGGGATTGAACCAGAGACCCTCGGGTTGCGCACGGCCACTCTACCACTGCGCCACGCCGCCCCCTAGTATGCACGTTAAAGGTCTACTGAAACCCACTACTACCGACCACGCAATCTGATAGTTTATATATCAATGATGAAATATTAACATTGCAACACATGCCAATACAGCCTTTTTAGTTTACTAAATTGCAATTTTAAATTTCCTGGGACTTTTTTCTTGGAAACGTCGCATATTGATGACATGTACGCGTGACGTCACGGGCTGTTATGAATATGAGCGCTGCGCACACACACAGCTAAAAGTCGTCTGCTTTAACGGCATAATTACACAGTATTTTAGACATCTGTGTTGCTGAATCTTTTGCAATTTGTTCAATTAATATTGGATAAGTCAAGCAAGAAATAATGGAGTTGGGAAGCTTTAGCCTTTGGCCACACAAACACACGGTGATTCCTTGTTTAAAATTCACGGAGTTGAAACTTTACTATGGATCACAGCGGACATGGATCCCGACCACCTGTCAACCAGCAGGTTTCAGTGAGAAAATTGTGGTTAAGAAGTCACCACTTACTGGATATCAGCTGAGCTTGCGCCTCCCGTACAGCTGCCGTCGACTTCCCTGAGACACTGCGCGTCAACACCCGGCCGTGGACGTACACTTCCGACTATCAGGTACTGTTAAACTCACTAAAACACTAGCAACACAATAGAAAGATAAGGGATTCCCCAGAATTATCCTAGTAAATGTCTCTAAAAACATATGAATCCGTCTCAATGCAACGCGATTGCAATCGCGTTTTTTTTGTTTTGTTTTTTCTAGTCCGTCGCTATCGATATCCTCAAACACAAATCTTTCATCCTCGCTCAAATTAATGGGGAAATTGTCGTTTTCTAGGTCCGAATAGCAATTTTTGTTGGAGGCTCCCATTAAAATCAGTGTGAATATATAAGGAGCCATCAACATGTGACGTCATCTTCCGCGACTTCCGGTAGAGGCGGGTTTTTTCTACAACTTTATCGTAATTGTTCTCTACTAAATCCTTTCAGCAAAAATATGGCAATATCGCAAAATGATCAAGTATGACACATAGAATGGACCTGCTATCCCTGTTTAAATAAGAAAATCTCATTTCAGCAGGCACATTAAGATGGAGAGAGATATACTTTTTTCTGCACTTGTGGATCCCCTGATTTAATTTAAGTGAAAATGCCAGCAGGTGTGGCGTCTATGGGCCGCACACACACACACACACACACACACACACACACACACACACACACACACACACACACACAGGCACACAAACTCTCATATGACTCATCTCGTCCAAACTAAAGCACTTTGTCAGAGAAAAGGGGGGGGGGATCGCGCAGACTCAATGTGTCTGGACTTGTCGTGAGGTAGGTGGGCTCTATATATATAAGTCCACTCAGCATCGTGTCTTGAAGTAACTACAAGCACTTTGGTTCTTCTTTAAAAAAAAAAAAAAAGGGGAAAAAAAAGGAGAAGAAGGGAGGACAGCATCTTCGCCAACTACATCTGGCAACCCACATCGCTGCTCCGGACCTCCTCCAAGCACTGAGGGTTAGTATTTGTTTCTTCTTGTTAAGTTGATTTTCGGCATGAATGAAAAGTTACGCAATTTAAACGCAGACTTTTTTTTACGCGCAAAATCCGCATGACGCAGCACCCAAACCCAACTTTTTTTTCAACCCCTCCTCCAGATTCTTGTTCACATCCTGACATGAAGCTCAATTTCTTTGGTACCATTGTGATTCTGCTCGTTGCCTTCCTGCCGCGCTACGAATGTCGGGCTGTTGAGAGCCCCGGCGGAGTTCTGCGCATCCCCGCTGCCCAAAGCCCAAACTCCCAGCAGCAGCAGCAGCAGCAACAGCAGCACCGGTCGCCCTCGGGTCCCATCCTGGAGCGCCTGGGCGAGGAGTACTTCCTCCGGCTGGGCAGCGGGGACTCAAACTCTCTCCCCCCGTCGTCCATGTACCCCCTGGGCGCAGGTGGCCTCCTCAACAGGGCGCTGCAGCTCCAGCTGACTCGGCGGCTTTTGCAAGGCAGAGTTGGCAACATGCGCGCGTTCGTCGGCGGCTTGGCGGACCGCAAGGAAGACGGTTCCTACGACTCGAGGGAGCGGGGACGCAGGTCCGAAGACCCGCCCATCTCCCTGGACCTCACCTTCCACCTGCTGCGGGAGATGATGGAGATGTCCAGGGCGGAGCAGATCGCGCAGCAGGCTCAAAACAACAGAAGAATGATGGAGCTCTTCGGGAAGTGAGGACCAAAGACCCTTCCCACCTAAAATCCTTTTATTTATTTATTATATATTATAATATTATCTTTTGCATTTGTAAAATCAGCACAAAAACATGCTCTGTACAATATCGTGCTGCTTTATCACTCTATTATTTATAGCTGTGACCACAAACATGAACATGGAATGACTTAAAAATGATAATGATGCCATGTCAGAAAATTATATATATATATATATATATATATATATATATATATATATATATATATATATATATATATATATATACACCGTATTTTTCGGACAATAAGTCGCAGTTTTTTTCTTAGTTTGGCCACGGGTGCGACTTATACTCAGGAGTGACTTGTGTGTGAAATTATGAACACATTACCGTAAAATATCAAATAATATTATTTAGCTCATTCACGTAAGAGACTAGACCAGGGGTAGGGGACCTATGGCTTTAGAGACAGATATGGCTCTTTTGATGACTGCATCTGGCTCTCAGATAAATCTTAGCTGACAGTGCTTAACACGATAAGTAATGAATAATTACGCTGGTAATCACAGTGTCAAAAATAACGTTCAAAATATAAATCATTCTCATGCATTTTAATCCATCCATCCGGTTTCTACCGCACCAATTCAAGAAGTCGGATTAATGGTAAGAAATATTTCATTTATTGTCGGTTAGCTTCAGAATAACAATGTTATTAAAAAGAATAAGGGACTTATTTTACGTATTATATTAAAATGTTGGTCTTACTTAAAAATACACGCATTTAGTTGTATTCAGTCTTAAACAAAATATTATATGGCTCTCACAGAAATATTTTAAAAAATATTTGGCTTGTAAGGCTCTCTCAGCCAAAAAGGTTCCCGACCCCTAATATAGCATGTTCTATATGTTTTAGTTATTTGAATGACTCTTACCATAATATGTTACATTAACATACCAGGCACCAACTCAGTTGGTTATTTATGCGTCATATAACGTACACTTATTCAGCCTGTTGTTCCCTATTCTTTATTTATTTTAAATTGCCTTTCAAATGTCTATTCTTGGTGTTGGGTTTTATCAAATACATTTCCCCCAAAAATGCAACTTATATTCCAGAGCGACTTATATATGTTTTTTTCTTTCTTTTTAATGTATTTTTGGCAGGTGCGACTTATACCCTGGAGAGACTTATACTCCAAAAAATACGGTGTATACATATATATATATATATATATATATATATATATATATATATATATATATATATATATATAATGTGCTTCATTATGACATTAGGATGCATTCTTGCTTTTGTTCACTGTATTTATGTTTGTTAATAAACTGATGTGAAAGCAGTCATTCCACATCTTATATATTTTCAAATAAAAAAACACCAATATAAAATCATTTGTCTGTGGAAATATACTCCCCTGAAATGAAACTCCATTGCTAACAATTGTAGACATTTAATGGTAAACATGGAGAGGCTGCTTAGTTTGGCAACACAGTGAAGCATATTTAGACTCTTGCCCACACAGATATGAACAAATAGAGCCGAGCCGTGGGTTAACTCTGTGGCGAAGCGGGGAAAAAAATAACAACACAAGAGTCATACATCCACTTAAACTTTAGAGGCTTGGTAAATTTGCTCAAATAAAGTGACAAGACGCTGAAATGGACCTAATTAGGTTGATGTGTGTGCGTGTGTGTGTGTGTGTGTGTGTGTGTGTGTGTGTGTGTGTGTGTGTGTGTGTGTGTGTTTGTGTTTGTGTGTTTGTGAGATGGTGCATGATCTTTGACTGACATACCAAACAAAAGCTGTGAGTCATCCTATTGTGCTGCATCGAATGTTGCTCAAGCTCAACGAGTGACCGTCCTTTGTGGTAATTAGACAAGACTGGACACCTAAGGCGTCCTAATTGAACAATTCATCAATCACAGGTCGTGCCATGGTCTCCTAGTCCTAATTCTTCACTGTAGCAAAGAGGTTTCGGACAATGAGAAAATAATTTAGGGAAGGTTTTGTGCTTTTTTTCAAGACACATTTGGGTTGAATGAGAGCAGAGATGGCCAGCCAGGTCCAACACCAGTGAGTGGCAGAGTCTTCCCAGAAGAGCACAGGCAACTTTATAACCAGGTGTCCCTATACTTTTGTACATAACATGTGAACAGTGTAAATTGTAAATTAGCAATAAAATAACAATTATAAATAGGGGTGTCCGATCAGGGTTTTCTGCCGATTCCAATACGATCATCCATGAGTGAAATCAGCCGATACCAATACTGATCACATGTACTAACTGTACATGGTTTCATTTATTTATGGTGAGTGCTATCGACAGTATAACAATATAAGACATAGACTTAGACTTAGACTTTCTTTTATTCTCATTTAAATTTGAACTTTACAGTACAGATAACAATTACATTTTGTTGCATTAGCTCGTTGTAGTGCAGGATATAAGAGCAATAAGGTGCAGATATAAATAAATAGATTACTGTACGAATAAATATATTGCACGTTTGCATATGCATCTATGTTTATGGATGTATCTTATATTGTCTTTACATTCCAGCGAGTTAATCTGTTTTTTGGGGGGGGGGGCTATATCAACGCAATAGTTAAACTACCGTATTTCCTTGAATTGCCCGCAGGGCATATAGTATGCGCCTGCCTTGAATTACTGCCAGGTCAAACTCGCTTCCCAAAATAATTAGCGCATGCTTAGTATTACCGCCTGGTCAAACTCCTGACGTAACTAGTGACACTTCCCCTGTCATCATTTTCAAAATGGAGGAGGCTGATTTCAATACCGGTAATTTGAAATCGCATAAAGGGTGGAAGATTAAGAGCTATACAGTAGGATTTAAGGTCCAAGCTTACATCACACTCAAATTTTTACTGCATACCTTTGGTGATTCCCGGAGTGAGAAGAGGATTTAAAAGAATTAGCGCATGCTTACTTTTACCGCATGCCTTTGGTAAGCGCAAGAGTGAGAAGAGGTTTTAAATTAATTAGCACCCTGGCGAAAATTTAAGGAAATACGGTAGTTCCTCATTCTTTTTTGTTGGCTCAAATCGAAGTCAATAGTACACAATAACTAAACAAAAGTAAAAACGACAGTCCTTTACTCATTTAAATCCTTTGGTTTTCTGAGTCCAAGTAATTATTATTATTACTTGAGTTTATAAAGTTTCGCAAAAAACGACAACCAAATTATTGAAAAATTGAAATTTCTATCTAATTACTCTTGTATCGATTAAATACTGATACTACCCCTGGTATTGACACCACCAATGTATTGTTCCATCCGCCTTGCCCACATGTCGCGTTCTGGCTGTGACAATGCTGAAGCAGCAACATACTTTCTGCTGCGACGTGGTTAAATGTACACTCTTTAAAGTTTACTAAGTTAAAGATAAAGTTAAAGTCCCAACGATAGTCACACACACACTGGGTGTGGTGGATTTATCCTCTGCATTTGACCCATCCCCACGTTCACCCCCTGGGAGGTGAGGATAGCAGTGAGCAGCAGCGGTGGCCAAGCTCAGGAATAATTTGGTGATTTACCCCCAATTCCAACCCTTGATGCTGAGTGCCAAGCAGGGAGGCAATGGGTCCCATATTTATAGTCTTTGGTATGACTCGGCTGGGTTTTGAACTCACAACCTTCTAGTCTCAGGACAGACACTCTAACCACAAGGCCATTGGCAGGTTAGCTGAGCACTTAGTTCTTAATGTTTAATTGTTTCTAGCGAGCTTAGCTATTACCATGCCTCGGTGTGGGGTATTTTTATACTCGTCCTCTAATACGTGATAATGATACTTAAGAAACAAAAGAAAATACATTTTTTTTGCCAATTTGGGGGCGGTATAGCTCGGTTGGTAGAGTGGCCGTGCCAGCAACTTCAGGGTTGCAGGTTCGATTCCCGCTTCCGCCATCTTAGTTACTGCCGTTGTGTCCTTCGGCAAGACACTTTACCCACCTGCTCCCAGTGCCACCCACACTGGTTTAAATGTAACTTAGATATCGAGTTTCACTATGTAAAGCGCTTTGAGTCACTGGAGAAAAGCGCTATATAAATATAATTCTCTAATTCTCTCGATTTGAAGGTGATTATTATTAATTAAAGGCCTACTGAAACCCACTACTACCGACCACGCAGTCTGATAGTTTATATATCAATGATGAAATATTAACATTCAACACATGCCAATTCGGCCTTTTTACTTTACTAAATTGCAATTTTAAATTTCCCGCGAGGTATCCTGTTGAAAACGTCGCGGAATGATGACGCTTATGTTGACGCGTGCTTGTGACGTTATTGGTTGAAGGGGACATTTCAGCCCAGCACCACACACGGCTGAAAGTCGTCTCTTTTCATCGCATAATTACAGAGTATTTTGGACATCTGTGTTGCTGAATCTTTTGCAATTTGTTCAACTAATAATGGAGACGTCAAATAAGAATGCTGTTGGTGGAAAGCAGTGGATTGCAGCTGCCTCTAGCAACCGAAACACAGCCGGTGTTTCTTTGTTTGTTGTGAAGCTTTAACACAGAGCGGTCAAGCGAACATGTTTCTCTACTTCAACCAGCAAGTTTTTGGATGGGAAAATTGTGATATTAAGTCGGCTTTTACCGGCGACTTGAGTGGATTATACGACCTCATCCTGAAGCTCACAAAGGCAGCTGTGATCTTGGCTCCTCGGCTTTTCTCAGAGACACTGGCGTTCACCGCAGCCATCCGACTTTCAGGAATGACTTTATAATCTCACTAAAACACTATTAACACAAGAAGCAGATAAGGGATTTTCCAGAATTATCCTAGTAAATGTGTCTAATTACATCTGAAACGCTCCCACTGCCGCCGCCAGGAGCCGTCGCCTTTTCTTTTTTTTTTGTGCTTCAATCTAACTTCCTCATCCACGAATCTTTCATCATCGCTCAAATTAATTTTTGAAATCGTCGCTTTCTCGGTCCGAATAGCTGTTGCTGCTGGAGGCCTTGATTATAAACAATGTGAGGATGTGAGGAGCCCTACAACCTGTGACGTCACGCGCACATTGTCTGCTACTTCTGGTACAGGCAAGGCTTTTTTATTAGCGACCAAAAGTTGCGAACTTTATCGTCGATGCTCTCTACTAAATCCTTTCAGCAAAAATATGGCAATATCGCGAAATGATCAAGTATGACACATAAAATGCACCTACTATCCCCGTTTAAATAAGAAAATCTCATTTCAGTAGGACTTTAAGGGGCACGGCTGTGTATGGAGAGGCACAAAATTGGCTGCTGGCGGCAGGCTTGTCAGACGGGGGAACCAAAAATTAATAGTTTCAATCATACGGAATCTGTGTTTGTGATCGGCAATAAATGACATAAATTGGCAATGGCTGATCACATCTTTCTTCAGGAGAATCGGCCGGACCCGATTGGCGGTCAATCGATCGACACACCCCTAATTATAAAATATAATTTTGGTTCTACTAAGGTGATTATACAACTCATAGTCTTTTGGCAGAAAATAGCAAAATACTCAAATGTCACAACAGATGAGTTACATTTTTAAAATCCAGTAATTACAAGTCACATTTAAGTAGTAAAAAGACAAAAAAGTCTTAGCACAGTGTGCTTTCTTCAGGGTATACTCAAAAAGGTGTACCCCAAAAATATCCCTACTGACCTGCTGGCAGTGAGCTGGACGATGGGCTTTTGGCTGCAGCAGGGGCGGGGCTTGTCTGCAGCGGGGCGGGAGCAGTTGGGGCGGAGGTGGCCGGGGTGGGCGGGGCGGGTCGGGCGGGTGTGGCGTTGCCGACCACAGACGCGGGCGCCGGCTCCCCTTGCTCGGCCTCTTCGTCGTCATCCTCCTCGTCATCGTCATCCTCCTCTTCTGTAGAAGAAGACTTGTCAGAGAGTTGGCTGAGCTGTGGAGTTGTTGTGATGCACCTTGGATGAAGTCGATACTGCGCAACGCCTTGCGTTCCCTCCGGAAGTCGGCGGTAAAGTGGTCCATCTTTTCGTAGCCACGCTCCACTTTGTCCAGGTGCGACGTGCTGCATGCTTCGGCAAGTCTGTGTGCAACAAAGACCAGCATTAGGGTTATGGTTTTAGCGATAATAACAACAATCAGTAGGGATGTGAATCTTTGCCGATTCACCGATTCATTCTCATTCTGATTCCTGAGGTGACAATTTAAATCAGAATCGATTCTCGATTCAATAGGATTCTTGATTCAAACCAATACTTCTATTCTTTTAATTGTTTTGGAATCGAGATGAAAAATAATCAAGATTCAGATGTACAAAACAAAAAGCATTCTTTTTGGATCCATGCATATGCTGGTTGATGACCCTCAGCTTCTTCCAATGTCAGATATACCATTTGAGCAGGTAAAAAAAAAGCAAAACTTGGTATGCTATTAGACAGTCAAATGTCATGGTCAGATCATATTGATGGTATTCTAATGAAAATGAGAAGAGGTTTAGCCATGATCAGGAAGTGCTCCACCTACTTGACATCCTCAACAATGGGTCAAGTCATACAGTCCTTGGTTTTCTGTCATCTTCCTTACTGTCCTATAATATGGTACGCTAAGACTAAGTCTGATCTGAACAAACTGCGACTTGTTCAGAACAGAGCAGCTAGACTGGTACTTAAATGTTCTTTGCACACTAATACTTCATATATGCATTCACGCCTGTCCTGGTTATCTGTTGAACAAAAGATGCATTTTAGTCTCCTTATGTTCTTCAGAACTATCTTGTTAGAGATATTACCAGATTACTTTTACAAACAGCATTTATAATCAACTAACACACATATTAATGGCACAAGGAATGCCAGCAATGGCCATTTGGCACTTCCTGCATCTAGGAAAAATCTCCTTAAAAATGCAGTCATGTATAGATGTACATCATTCTGGAATCGGTTGCCATCTCACATTAATCTCTCAAAAAGTAAATTGTCATTCAAGACAGCTTTGAAGATACACCTATTGCAGCTGCCCACATGACATTAATTTTTAATACTGGGTTTAACTAGTTTTTTATCTTATGTTGTACTTTTCTTTCGTATAATGTATGGTCTTTAGGGCTGTGACTCTTTGGGTGTCCCACAATTTGATTCAATATCAATTCTTGGGGTCACGATTCGATAATATGTCGATTTTTTCAATTCGATTCGATTCGATTCTAGATTCAAAAACGATATTTTTCTGGTTCAAAACGATTCTCTATTCATTCAATACATAGGATTTCAGCAGGATCTACCCCAGTCTGCTGACAT
Organism: Nerophis ophidion; assembly: GCF_033978795.1. Lineage (NCBI taxonomy): Eukaryota > Metazoa > Chordata > Actinopteri > Syngnathiformes > Syngnathidae > Nerophis > Nerophis ophidion. Next base: position 22,286,019 of record NC_084625.1, on the reverse strand, counting down.
GCAGATTTAAAAAAAAAAAAGCTTTTATAATTGTAAAGGACAGTTTTATCAACTGATTGCAATAATGTAAATTTGTTAAACGAACCAAAAACATGACTTATTTTATCTTTGTGAAAAAATTGGACACAGTGTGTTGTCAAGCTTATGAGATGCAATGCAAGTGTAAGCCACTTTGACACTATTGTTCTTTTTTTATTTTTATAAATGTCTAATGATAATGTCAATGAGGGATTTTTAATCACTGCTATGCTAAAATTATAACTAACATTGATACTGTTGTTGATAATATTCATTTTTGTTTCACTACTTTTGGTTTGTTCTGTAGTGTTTGTGTCTTTGCAATTGCTCTGTTTATTGCAGCTCTGAGTGTTGCTGGGTCAGGTTTGGTTTTGGAACTGGATTGCATTGTTATGGTATTGCTGTGTAGTGGTTTGTTGGATTGATGAATTAAAAAATAAATAGATAAATAAATACAATATCTAAAAAAATCAACAACAAAAAAATCGATTTTTTAAAAATGAGAATTGATTCTGAATCGCAAAACGTATTCGATTCGATTCGTGTTCGAATCAATGTTTTCCCACACCCCTAATGGTATTGTATGTATTATTTGTATTTTTATTTTGTATGCGCTTATATGGACCCCAGGAAGACTAGCGATCACCTTGGCGTCAGCTAATGGGGATGCATTCAAAAAACAATAAACAATAAATCAGTCAGAAAACATCAGCACTAAACGCTGTGGCTGCAGGCAACCTACTGATGGAGTTTTTTTTAACGCCACAAGATGTATTTGGAGTTTCATTAGACGCCAGCAGCTGCCCCTGCACGCGCTCTGAAATATTGGTTGCAAATGTTGATGTGGGACTTCGACTGTACTGTTGTATGCAATCAACCCATCAGCTGACTGAGCGGTTTGCCCTTTTGTATGGTTCACTTGCCACTTTTTTGTGCTACGTACTCCTTAATGAATAACAAATGTGGTTGAACACAGCTATGTTTTTTTTTAAATCCCATAAATTACTTTTGTGTTTTGCAAAACAGGACTATTTATTTCTGAAATCTTTAAGTGACAAAAGGAATAGACCAAAAACAAATGTCCACTGCACATGATGCTGGTTCTCAGGAGGACATTGTGAGTTTGTCTGTGCCTGTTTAGGTAAATCAGCAAGTCTACTTACTTTTTGAGAAGAGGTTTTGTGCTCTAAAAGTGAAGAGAAATAATGCAGTCAAATCACAGTTCAAAAATAGATCGTGTTGATGAGTCTCCATGATATGGACCGACCTGCAGGAACACGGCCATTTCCTGCTCTTCCATGTTCTGGATGCCCATTTCCACGATCTTGCAGCTCTCCTCCAGGTGGTCCCCATACTTAATGGTCAGGCTGCGGATGTAGTTGACCTTCTCCTCCTGCTCGGCCGTCACCTTTAGACTCATCTCCCTCTTCTTCTCCTCCAGGATGGAGTACAGATGGTCAAACTTCTCACAAACAAGGTTCTTCTGCCGTCGGCTGTTCTCCTTTAGCAGCATTGAGTGACAGCAATATTTGAGTAGGATGTGGTAGAATACACTCCAAATACTAATTAGCATATGTGAGCATGTATAGCCGAGGAAAAACACTATGATGCGATTTGTTAGCATTAGCTTGAATTGTTCCTGCGAGCTTCCTTTTCAATATATTTGGTAAGCAAAAGGCAGAAATATTTCAGCAATGAAATATACTGGAGTAAGAGGTCCAATGCGTTTGCTTTGAGGACCTTTTATAAGAAACTGTTATGATCCGCTGCCCGGATCATATTATGTTTTGGTTTTGAGTCTTTTTGTACTTTGTTCTGCTAATATTTCCCTTAGTTCCTGGTTGCACTTCCTTGTTTGAGCTTGTCTCCATAGTTACTTATTAGTTTCACCTGCCAGTTGCTTTTGACGTGCACCTGTATTCTGATTGCTGTCCTTATTTAAGCCCGTCTTTTCCGTTCATTCAGCCTTGCCTCCTAGTTTGTGTTACACCAAGTTTGTGTTTTGCAACAGTGAAAATTCCATGTTTCTACTTGCTAGCTTTCGCGTTATGCATTTGTTTTCCTCTAGCTCCCACGCTAGTAGTTTTGTTTTGCCTTTTGTGTGTTGCGATCCGCTACTTGGATCACCACATATTATTGTTTATACTTCCAGTTGTTGTATCACTCTGTCGTTCTACCCTCTTACTTCCTGTTTAGTCGGTCACCATGGTTGCTCATTGATCCCACTGGCTAATCACGGTCCCTGCACACCTGTCACTTTTGATTACTTCCCTATTTAAGCCCGTCCCTTTTCATTATTATTTCTGAGTTCATAATTTGCTTTCACGCAACGAGTTACGCCTGCACTCTGTCATCGTATGTATATATTCTCGCTAGCTTTTCACGCTAAGCCTTTTGTTCATTCCAGCTCTCATGCTGTATGTTTTGTTTCACTCTTTTTATGTGCCTACGTGCCAGTTTAGTTCTCATTGTTGTATATCCTAGCTTTTATGCTAGCGTCTTTGGTTTGCCTTTTATTAGCCCCAGTGTTTTGTTTCATGGATCCTTTTCGTTAAATAAATTGTTTATATCTTACCTTTGCTGTGTTCTTTTGTTGACGCATCCTCAAGGGAATCGAACCCAGCACCACAATGCCCACCAGTCATTACATTGTGCTTTGTGCAAGTTTGTTTGTTATTTCCCTAGCTCCCATGCTAGCGCTTTTGGTTGTTTCTAGCTCCCATGCTAGTTCTGTTTGTTTTGCCTTTTCTGACTAGTACCAGTTTTTCTGTTCATAGTCTGTTTTATTTATTGAATAAGTCTTCATTTCGTACCGTACGCTGTGTTCGAGCCCGACTGCATCCTTGAAAGAGTGAACCCGCATCACCATGCCGGGCAATCGTTACAGACAAGATTACTGTATTAATAAATTACATAATTGTCATGTAGGCGCTAACATAATGGTTGTCCATAGGAAATATAAATAACACTGTTGTTTCCCTTTTATCTCCATGTTTATCATTACCATTTTAGACTGATAGCATTGAAAAAAGTTATACATACATAACGAGTAAAAAGTTTTAAAACGCCTTATTTACCGCAGTACTTTAGAATTTTCACACATTTTCATGCTAATATACTTTTTAACACCATTTTAGCATTGTTTGCTATCAATGTTGTCGTTATTGTAAACATAGCAACAATAAGTTCCAGAATTATTTAGACGGTGACTTTTTTATGATTTTGCCTTTCCGGTACAGTCGTCCCACGCCACATAGCTTCATCATCCCTTCAAATATTGCGGCTTCATCACATCGCTGACTTTTTTATTTTTATTTAATGCATATTCTACAACATTCTTGGCCAAGACTAAGTATTCTCAAGCATTAAAGTGGCTAAACAAAAATCAAACAAAAACATCAATGCTACAGTAGTATTGGCACACCACAGGAGACCAAACCAATCAGGGTTTGCTGAGGCCACTGATAGGCTCTGCTTCAGGCAGCATTACTACATTGGATTAAAATAGTGTAAAGGTGATTAAAGGGTGTTATTTCATGTCTAGAGGGTTTCCATAATGTTGAAATATGTATTTTAAAAAATGTAAACCATTTTTATCATGCTCAAGCTACGAAACTTGTCATTTTGTAACTAATTTAACACGGTCATGTCCAGAACAAATTAACAGCAATAAAAGAAGGATTACTGTATAGGTGTTCAAATGAAGCCAAAAGACTAAACTTCAATCACAAGCTGATTTTTTTTACTGATTAATAATTGATTTGTAGTATATTGTGGTGGTATATACACACTGTAAAGGCAATATCATAATAATGCTACTGTCCAAATATTTGTAGATTGTCCATATAGTTTTGAATTGCATGACTGCAAACTAATCGATGCTAACATGCTATTTAGGCTAGCTGTATGTACATATTGCATCATTATGCCTCATTTTTAGCTATATTTGAGCTCATTTAGTTTCCTTTAAGTCCTCATAGTTCAATTTATATCTCATGACACTATCTGTTTGTAATATGGCTTTTATTTTTTAGCGGCTCCAGACATATTTGTTTTTGTATTTTTGGTCCAATATGGCTCTTTCTGTTGCGATCTGCTGCTCAGATCTTCACGTGTTTTTTTTCATTCTGTCTGACCCGTTTATTTCCTGTTTTTATCCATCACTATGGTTACACATCAGTCCACCTGTTAGTCTCGCCCCGCACACCTGCTAATAATTATCACCCTCCTATTTAAGCTCACCTTTTCTGTTCACTCATTCTCGGATCCTAATTTGCCCACGCGCATCAGTGACGACTCTCATCATTCGTATGTATTTTCTCGCTAGCTCTCACGCCAAGCCACTTTATTGTCTAGCTTTCATGCTAAATGTTTTGTTTACTCTTTTGTGTCCTCGTACCAAGTTCTAGTTTTCCTTGTTTTATCCTAGCTTTCACGCTAGCGTCTTTTGTTTATTTTTTCTCTTTACACCAGTATTTTTGTTCATAGACTCTTGTTATTAAATACCCTTTATCTTACCTATGCTGTGTTCTGCTTCGACGCATCCACGGGAAAACCACACCGGCATTACAATGCCGAAGAAGAGTCTTCACAGTAGGATCCGAGCATCAAGTTGTTTTTCCGCGTCGAAACCACGGGAGGAACCCTTCGACTTAGGGTTGTGGTTGGAGCTCGTGGCTTGGGAGCAGGAAAGACTCGACTGTGGGCCTGAAGTCTCCTCCGAAGCCGTTCGCGCTGCCCCGAAGAAGCGGGGGGTCCAGTGGAGAGGTCCCCCGCGCGGCAGTAATGTTCCAGCACCACTTATTCCTCCCCATGGACACAGCAAGTTTCACCCCGTCCAGGATTCACCCGTCATTACCGGTAATCCTGCTTGTTTTTTTTCAAATCATTCCTTAAGCTGCCATGACACTTTTTCTGACACAAGCGATGACGTCATTTGGGGAACGCCCACCGGTGTCGCAACACCGGCCTCTGTTGATGACATTTTTTCAGAAGATTTTTTTATTGTGGACGATATATCTCAGCCATTTTCCAAAAACTTGGACAGTAATAATACTTTCACACAGTATCAGGACATTTATATTGATTCTAGTCACCCTCAGTATATTGTTAATTGTCAAGATCAGCCTCCCATTACTTTGGCCCCGCCCACATCTCAGCCTATTTCACGTCCTACCCCTACGTCACCTGATTTTGAAACTGACCTAGAAAAATATAGTCCTGCCTGGATGGACGAGTGGTACAGGAGAGTTTTGATTGAACTGGAGCTGGAGGAGAAATTTCTTGCTGCTCAGAACAATCCTCTCCTCATACAGACTAATGGGGTGGAGTCTGCCCTCCTCCAAACCTCCCACCGCCCGCCCTTACGGTCAGCCTCTATCCAACGGGACCCCGTCTGGAATCCGGGTCTCGAGGGGAGGGCCAGTACTACTACTAAGCCTCCTAGACCTCCACCACCGGTGTTCACCCCTGTTAAACCTGTTAAGCCACTACGGCCTCCTAGACCTCCTCCACCGGTGTTCTCCCCGGTCAAGTCACGCCCTCTTAGACCTCCTCCACCTGTGTTCCGTCCGTGCCCTAGTTCTAGTTTTAGTCACAGTCTCTCTCAGAGTTCGAGTCCCAGCCTTCTTCGTAGCCCATGCTCTAGTCCTACTCGTAGACCGACTTGTAGACTGAGTCGTAGTCCAAGTCCTGGTCCGAGTTTCCGTTCTGATTCTAGTTGTAGTCGTAGTCGTCGTAGTCCTAGTTCCACTCGTAGACTGATCCGTAGTCCGAGTCCTGTTTCGAGTCCGGTCCCGAGTCTTGTTTCTTGCCTTTGTAATATTAGTACTGATTCCCCTCGTGGTCTTAGTCCGAACCCTAGTCCTTACCCAAGTTCTTGTCCGAGCCCCAGTGTTACTGTAAGTCCTAGTCTTTGTCCTAGTCCTTGCCCGAGCACCAGTTTGATTGTTAGTCCCAGTCCTTGCCCAAGCCCTAGTTTGACCGTTTGTCCTAGTTCTTGCCCAAGCCCTGGTATGACTGTAAGTCCTGGTCATTGCCCAAGCCCTTCTCAAAGCACTAGTGTGATTGTAAGTCCTGGTCCTCTCTCAAGTCCTTGCCCGAGTCCTAGTGTTTGTCTTATCACTCATCATAGTCCTAGTCCTGCTCACAGCCAGTCCCCTAGTTCTCCTCGGCAGACCCCTGTGCCTGCTCCTCGGCTGAAGCCGACACCTGCTCCTCGGCTGAAGCCGACACCTGCTCCTCGGCTGAAGCCGACACCTGCTCCTCGGCTGAAGCCGACACCTGCTCCTCGGCTGAAGCCGACACCTGCTCCTCGGCTGAAGCCGACACCTGCTCCTCGGCTGAAGCCGACACCTGCTCCCAGTCTGGTTCTCACACCAGCACATGACTCTGACCTGGTTTTCACACCAGCACAAACTCCAAGGCTGGAGCCCACTCCGGTACCAGCACCACGACAGGTACCGGTGCCAGCTCCGCGCCGCCAAGCACCGGTGCCAGCTCCGCGCCGCCAAGCACCGGTGCCAGCTCCGCGCCGCCAAGCACCGGTGCCAGCTCCGCGCCGCCAAGCACCGGGGCCAGCTCCGCGCCGCCAAGCAGCGCCGACGACGGGGCTGGAGCCCACACCAGCGCCGACGACGGGGCTGGAGCCCACACCAGCGCCGACGACGGGGCTGGAGCCCACACCAGCGCCGACGACGGGGCTGGAGCCCACACCAGCGCCGACGACGGGGCTGGAGCCCACACCAGCGCCTCCGACGACTCCTGCGGCTCCCAGGCCGCCTCCGACGACTCCTGCGGCTCCCAGGCCGCCTCCGACGACTCCTGCGGCTCCCAGGCCGCCTCCGACGACTCCTGCGGCTCCCAGGCCGCCTCCGACGACTCCTGCGGCTCCCAGGCCGCCTCCGACGACTCCTGCGGCTCCCAGGCCGCCTCCGACGCCTTCTTCGGCTGCAGCACCCGCATCATCCTCGCCAGCTGCACTCGGGCCTGCTTTGGCTGCAGTCCCCGCACCCTCGTCTGCTGCTTCCAAGCCTGCTGGGATTTCGGTGCTGAGGCGTCGTCCACCACGTCGACCACGGGCGTGGCCTCTGCGAGGTCATCCTCCTCGCCAGATACTCCCTCCTCCATGTCGGCCACGAATGTGGCCGTGCCCGGGTCGTCCGCCTCGCCGGGCACCTCATCCTGCGAGGCGGCCACTAATGTGGCCTTTTCGAGGTCGCCCGCCAAAACTTTTTCGGCAGCAGCGTTCCACCCGCCGCCGCCACATGATGTGTCCTCGGTGGATTCGGGGACATGCGATCTGGCGACCCTCCACCGTGGACTCCCTCCGCCCTCCCTTCGTTTGTGAACTTTCTGGTTTTGGGGAGGGGGTTCAAGTTTTTGTTTGTTTTTTTTAAGACATCTGGTATCTGTCTTTTGTTGGGGGGGAATACTGTTGCGATCTGCTGCTCAGATCTTCACGTGTTTTTTTTCATTCTGTCTGACCCGTTTATTTCCTGTTTTTATCCATCACTATGGTTACACATCAGTCCACCTGTTAGTCTCGCCCCGCACACCTGCTAATAATTATCACCCTCCTATTTAAGCTCACCTTTTCTGTTCACTCATTCTCGGATCCTAATTTGCCCACGCGCATCAGTGACGACTCTCATCATTCGTATGTATTTTCTCGCTAGCTCTCACGCCAAGCCACTTTATTGTCTAGCTTTCATGCTAAATGTTTTGTTTACTCTTTTGTGTCCTCGTACCAAGTTCTAGTTTTCCTTGTTTTATCCTAGCTTTCACGCTAGCGTCTTTTGTTTATTTTTTCTCTTTACACCAGTATTTTTGTTCATAGACTCTTGTTATTAAATACCCTTTATCTTACCTATGCTGTGTTCTGCTTCGACGCATCCACGGGAAAACCACACCGGCATTACAATGCCGAAGAAGAGTCTTCACACTTTCAACATTTTAGGTTGCCGACACCTGCCCTAGGGCAACATGATGGACAATAAAATTTGAGCATCAACTCGATCAAAATGTTGTAAAGCAAGGGTCTTCAACATTTTTAACATTTCAATTTTACATTAAACTGGTCGTGATTTTTATTGTGGAATACTAGTATAGTATCACTAATAGCTAAACAACAACCAGCACTCTAATCGGCAGCTAGCTCGTTAATTGCTAGCTGGCAACTAAATCACTAATCTTTAGCTGGCAACTAGCACTCTAATCGCAAGGTGCCAACTGTCGTGCTAATCGCTAGCTGGCAACTAGAGCACTAAACGCGAGCTGGCAACTAGCACAATAATCGCCAGCAGGGAACTGGCACAATAATCGCCAGCTGGCAACTGGCACATTAATCGCTAGCTGACAATGAGAGTGCTAATTGTTAGCTGGCGACTAGAAGGCCGATTCTTGTCATTTTCTGTACAGCTCTTTGGATCGCCTTGTGTACGAATTGTGCTGTATATATTAACTTCCATCCATCCATCCATCCATTTTCTAGCGCTTGTCCCTTTTGAGGTCGCGGGGGGTCGCTGGAGCCTATCTCAGCTGCATTCGGGCAGAAGGCAGCGTACACCCTGGACAAGTCGCCACCTCATCGTAGGGCCAACACAGCTAGACAGACAACATTCACACTCACATTAAATTGTCTTGCCTAATTATTAGCTAACATCTAACCCGCTAATTGCTAGCTGGGAAATAGAGCTTTAATCGTTAGCTGCAAACTAGCACGCTGATCGCGAGCTAACAACTTGCTATCTTAACTTGAATAAAACGATATTGTTATGTATTCATGTTATGTCTATCTGTGTTGGCCCTGTGATGAGGTGGCGACATGTCTAGGGTGTACCCCGCCTTCCGGCCGAATGCAGCTGGGATATCCTCCAGCACCCCGCCACCCCTGCCCCCCACACCCCAGTTTCCCCAAAAGGGACAAGCGGTAGAAAATGGATAGATGGATGGATGTTATTATTTATTCACATTTGACAGTGTGTTGGCTCAATGGTAAAATGTATTTAACATTGTGGGCAAATTACAGAGGTAAACATGGAAAAATATGCTCAAAAACGTTTATTTTGTCTTCTCATCCATATATTTTTAGATTTTTCTTTTAGTCATTTTCGGTATATTAGATTAATTTTTGCGGTGTTTCGACTGTCATCTGCAGTCTTCTTCAGAAGGGTCCTCTGACCACCTGGTGCTTGTTTATATACTTTTTAAGTAAATGTATTTCTTCATGGATTTGAAAAGTCCATCAAAAAATATGTTTGAAAAATAAACAGAAATTTCACGGCTTCCATGCAGCACTCCTGGGGGCCGCTTTTGAAGAGCTCCGTTGTACTTTTCCTGTCAATCTATAAATATTATGATAACGTGTTAGCCACTAATTGGGGCTGAGTGACGCACACGGAGCATGTGCATGCCTTGTGTGACGAAATCACACCTTCTAGTAAATGACAACGTGGGGGCAACATAAGCTTAAAGGCCTACTGAAATGAGATTTTCTTATTTAAACGGGGATAGCAGGTCCATTCTATGTGTCATACTTGATCATTTCGCCATATTGCCATATTTTTGCTGAAAGGATTTAGTAGAGAACATCGACGATAAAGTTCGCAACTTTTGGTCGCTAATACATAAGCCTTGCCTTTACCGGAAGTCGCAGACGATGACGTCACCCGTGTGATGGCTCCTCACATCCTCACATTGTTTTTAATGGGAGCCTCCAACAAAAAGAGCTATTCGGACCGAGAAGACGACAATTTCCCCATGAACTTGAGCGAGGATGAAAGATTCGTGTTAGAGGATATTGATAGCGACGGAATAGAAAAAAACAAAAAAACGTGATTGCATTGGGGAGGATTCAGATGTTTTTAGACACATTTACTAGGATAGTTCTCGGAAATCCCTTATCTTTCTATTGTGTTGCTAGTGTTTTAGTGAGTTTAATGGTACCTGATAGTCGGAGGGGTTTGTCCACGGGTGTCTTGAAGCCAGTGTCTGATGGAAGTCGACGGCAGCTTTATGGACGGCACAAGCTCAGCTGATCTCCAGTAAGTGGCGACTTTTTACCAAAATGTTCTCACCGAAAACTGCTGGTTGACATTTGGCCGGGATCCATGTTCGCTTGACCGCTCTTATCCATAGGAAAGCTTAAACCCCGGGAATTTTAAACAAGGAATCACCGTGTGTTTGTGTGGCTAATGGCTAAAGCTTCTTAACTCCATCTTTCTACTTTGACTTCTCCATTGTTAACTGAACAAATTGCAAAAGATTCAGCAACACAGATGTCCAAAATACTGTGTAATTATGCCGTTAAAGCAGACGACTTTTAGGTGTGTGTGTACGCAGCGCTCATATTCATGACAGCCCGTGACGTCACGCGTACACGTCATCATTACGCGACGTTTTCAAGAAAAAAGTCTCGGGAAATTTAAAATTGCGATTTAGTAAATCAAAAAGGCCGTATTGGCATGTGTTGCAATGTTAATATTTCATCATTGATATATAAACTATCAGACTGCGTGCGTGGTGGGTAGTAGTGGGTTTCAGTAGGCCTTTAAAAAAGGGGATAAAGGCGTGCTTGTACACAGGTGAAGATGCTCACTGACCTCGATGGCACGACAGGCCTCATCCAGCTGACAGACGATGCCCTGTAACCTGTCGTTGTAGCCCAGCATCATCGCGATGCCGTCGTTCAGCTCCGTCTAAGGGAGACGCGTTGTATTTTTTAGCGCTTCAGGGAGGTGGCCTTGTTTGTTTGCGTTCTCTCAGGCCTCACCTTCTTGGTCTGGTAGATGCTGCTGATTGGCTCCACCTGGCAGTCTTTGTGGGCTCCAAAGACCTTACACATGGAGCAGGTGGGCACATTATGGGTCATGCAGTAAATGTTGATCTTCTCTTCTTTGTGGACGTCGCACATGGGCGACGCCGCTTCCTTTCGTTCGGGCGCTGGCGTGGTACTGCTGGCAAAAAGAGCGAAAGCGAAAGAGAAAGGAGTTTACATTAGAGAACATATTGATGGGTTGAGCGATGTCACTTTGATAATGTCAAAGGTTCACATCGCTGTGGTGTATTGACGAGCTATCAGTCTTGCCATGCACTTAGAATGTAAGCATTGGCAATAACAAACACTCACGAACAGTATACTGACATCCTGCAGCAGGGTTTGCCGAACGTTATCAGCTTCAAAAGAATAAGGACAAACTCCAACCACTACTTACATGAAGTAAGATGACTCGTATCGAAAGCAGTAAGGGAAAAAAAGATTGTTGTTAACTTCTTTTTAGTCTTAAATGACTTTTAAAAATGTTACTTCAAACTAGTGTTGTCCCAATAAGAATATATTGGTACCGCTACCAAAATGTATTTCCATACTTTTCAGAACTTTTCGATACTTTTCTAAATAAAGGGGACCACAAAAATTGCATTAGACATATGTTTCTTATTGCACTTGTGACCTTCAGTGACGTGAGGTGAACTAAAAACCAGGTGAGGCCTACATACTTTTTTTTCTTTCTGTTTTTTTTTTTTTAACTTAACTTCATATGTGCAGCTCTAGTTATTGCATTGTTGATTTAGGTTGCACATTAGAGTTACAGGAAAAAAAAGGGAGTTATTCGCTTTCATAAAAACGTTATCATAAGGATATTATGAGATGATAAATGGGTCCAAAAAGTATTTGATAAAGTTCTTATTAAATACTTTTTGGTCCCATTTCCTTTTAACAAAATAAATCATGTATTGTGAGTGTAATTTACCCTTCTGTATTTGTATCTGAAGAAGCAATAGCTATCCTTCATTAAAACATACTTTCTATGACCACATTCATTTTGTCTTGAAGTCCAGTTTAGAGAAGTATTTCATCTTGGATACAGTATATAATCCTCCATATTAGCAGACATTCATTTAATTTATTTCATTCCAAAAAATTAAACAATATTTTTGCATCTGACAAAAAACACCAACAAACGCTGGCTCACTCTAATAAAAATGCCATGTTTGTTATAAATACAGTTATAAAAAAAAAGAAAAGAAAAAAGGCGGGCTTCCGCTGGAGAGACCTATGTCTGCTAGCTTGAGCGCCCCCACTTCTCCCAGTGTGGCGAGTCAGAGTACCGCTGAGGCATTGAACTGCCAGTTGACAATTTATCGCCCCCTACCTTGAGGCAGAGGTACTTGCTGCCTCAAGACCTGCCTTTTCCACATGGCAACAAGCATGTGCACCTAACGCACATGCCCAATACACACTGTGTGTAGCCATGGAGGCACCCTGTGTAAGCCTCACTTCTTGTCTGCTGCAATGTTTTGATCAGGAAACATGGAATTTCCACGATTTTGACATTGAAAATTATCATAATATACAGGAACCACACCAAAATCACATGGAAAGCATAAACCAAAAGAGAAATATTAAAAATGATTTGATTTTATTACTTCGTTTTGGAACATCTTATAGTTAAGCCACCTGGTGGCAGGTGAGGCACTGCCTCACTTGCCTCCCCTGACAGCAGTCACCGGTGTCCTTAAATAAAATAGTGAACTTACAAGACAACTTTTCTTTTATTAGTAAGTAAGCAAACAAAGGCTCCTAATTTAGTCTGCTGATATATGCAGTAACATATTGTGTCATATTCCATTCTATTATTTTGTCGAAATTAAGAGGGACAAGTGGTAGAAAATGAATTATAAAACTACTTGTTCATTTACTGTTAATATCTCCTTACTCCTTGTCTTTTAATATGTTCGATCTACACTCATTTTAAAATGTATTAATTATTCATTCTTCTGTTGTTTGGATGCTTTACATTAGTTTTGGATGATACCACAAATTTGGGCACTGATCTAATACCAAGTAGTTACAGGATCATACATTGGTCATAGTCAAAGTCCTCATGTGTCCAGGGACATATTTACTGAGTTTATAAACATGAAATACATTTTTTTAAAACAAAAGAAAATGTTGTGATGCCAAAAAATATCGATGTAATCATAGTAGTATCAACTAGATAAGCTCTTGTACTTGGTATCATTACAAGTGGATGTCAGGTGTAGATCCACAAATGGCGTTTGTTTACGTTTTGACGCCGGTGAGCTACGGTGTGTAGTGAAGCATGTTTAGCCTGCAGGGATGATACTTGTAAGAAACTTACTTTATTTGTCCCCGTGGAGGCGCGGATTAGTGATTTAGAAGTAACTAAAACACTGTCTACTGCCGATGGACTTTAGCCATAAGCTAGCTAGCCATGTCTTAAAGCACCTCTTCCTGAGGGCGTTTCAGTGTTATAACTTCACCTTTATCGTTAGTTTTTAAGCCAAAATGCATCAGTTCTTCCTTTTCTGTCCATACACATTGTCTGATTGAGAGTACTCAGTGATTGTGTGCTGCCGAACATGCTCCTCTGCTCGTAAAACCAGCAATGTCACAACGTGACAACGACATGCTGTCATGCCCATTACAGAAAGAGGGAGGAGGGGGAACAGTACTTTTTAGAGGCAGTGTAGTACCGAATATGATTAATTGGTATCACGGTACTATACTAGTACCAATATACCGTACAACCCTAATATTTTAGCCCAATGCGGCCCCCGGGCCAAAAAGTTTGGACACCCCTGGACTACATTATAAAGACCAGCATTAGGTTATGGTTTTAGCAATGATAATAATCAGTGGGTGTGTGAATCTTTGGGCACCTAACGATTCAATCTGATTCTGATTCCTGGGGTGACAATTCGATTCAAAATCGATTCTCAATTTCAAAGTAATGCCCGTTTCAACACGACTCTTGCCTTTTTTTTCACCGATTTTTCAAAAATATGAATAAATTTAGAACCGGGATATGAAAAATAATCATGATTTAGATGTGAATTGATTTTTTTTTTGTTCATCCCTAATAATCAGCTATAAATGCTCCAATTATTGCCTTTATTCAATTTACTTCTGTTTCCCATACAGTCATCAGGTATGGCCTATATAAAAGCAAATCATTGCAGAGTATTCGAAAACATCTGCAATAAAAGCTGTGGCTGTAGGCAACCTCCTGGTCAAGTTTTAGTAATGCCACAAGATGGCATTAACTTCAATTGGAATATCCTGCAGTTTTCCAAACTTTATCAGCTTCAAAATAATAAGGATAAACTCTAAACACTGCATGAAGTAAGCTGACTCATATGGAAAGCAGTAAGGGAAAAAAGATTGTTGTTGAGGTTAATTTCTTTTTACACTTAAATGACTGTAAATAATGTTACTTTAAATACTGCTGATGGCACCAGTTTGATTCTGAAACAGACTAAAGTATTGCTCAGAGGGCCGCGTGTTAATAAATGATGAATTACAGCATATTACTTTAAATGAAAAAATTGATCCACAGTTTTTTTAATGTTAGATGTAGATATTTTACTATCATTTTTACAGTGTACAATTTGAGAGATAACTTTCTTTGAAGTCATGAGTTAAGCAGATATTTAAGTTTTCATAGTTAAAATGTAATGTTTGGAATGCATGATATAATATTTGTTGCATGATCAGATAATATGAAAGTTTTAAACATATGCAATTGCATGTAATATTTTATATGTCTTTTTTCTGTCAAAATTGAAGGAATGAATACATTTATTAAGAATATATGAAGTACTTTATTGACAAACATTATTTCCAGGCTTTTGCAGAACACATTAAATGTTGTGGTGGGCCAGATCTAGCCCCGGGCCTTGAGTTTGACACCTGTGTCCCAGTGCGTCTTGTCCAGCTTACCTGCTAGATTCCTGCTTGAACATGTCGATAATATTTTCCACCAGCAGGTTTCGCTGCAGTCCGTAAACGCCATGCCGGTCCAGAACCACTTCGTGTCTGCAGGACGGACATCGGAAGCGGCCTCCCGATGCCAACGAGCCACTCCTTGTCGGGAGGTATGGGTTTGAGGCCTGTAAAAAGTAAACAATCAAGCCACGAAGGCAGTAGGGTTTGGTCCAGTGGTGATTTTCTGACCAAAAACTTCCAAAGTAGGACACACTCATGATTCCAGAGACACTAGCTGGCAAGCTTTGGGTGGCGATGTTATTTATAGTGTTCTGCATGTTCACTTAGTATATGTTGTGATAATAAATAGCTTGTTTCTTACCTGGAAGACATCATTGGCACACTTTCGGCAAAGATTGTGCTGACAGGGCAAGATAACCACAGGCTTTGTAAACATCTCCAGGCATATGGGGCAAATGAGCTGTTTCTCCAAGCTCTCCATGTTGTTCACGTAGAAAAGAACCAAAATGCCCAAATAGTCCTTTACAGCCGGTAAAGTAAGTTTGAAAATTTACGTGAGGCCAAGCAGGGAACGTGCGGCGTTTGTCCCAGCGATGTGCGTGCTCCTATCTCGCCGTCAGGTCTGTTTTTAGCAGCCACTGCAGTCACGTCAATGCCATTTATACCTTGGCCATATTTGAAATGGAGCTGGGAAGTGGTCGACAGCTGCTAGTGTCAACAGTCCCCCCTTTATTTACACAACCATGGAGCTTCATGTGGCTGTCTTTTGTGTAAGGAAAAGCCTAAACACAAACAAAATGGACCAACATTATTGTCATAAGTGGGCAACTGCACTCTCAACAGAAAGAGCTTGCAGTTCCACATGTTACCGCTAGGCTAGTGTTAGCTTCGAAATGCTAATACAAGCTAGCCATTCATGTGGCATTATTACACCAACCGGCTGCTCATAAAAAATTATTAACATCATAAGAAAATTCCAGACGTTAATGCGCGCTTATACAAACTTTAACACAATTTGTAGTTCAATTGCCGAGTTAGCATCGATCGCTACATGCTAACACAGCTATCACTATTACGTTATTATTTGTATTTTATTTTATTTTTATTTTTTTTGTCCAGTCCAGCTTCTCAGGCAAATCATATACCGTATTTCCTTGAATTGCCGCCGGGCATATAGTATGCGTCTGCCTTGAATTACTGCCGGGTCAAACTCGCTTCGCAAAATAATTAGCGCATGCTTAGTATTACTCGTGACGTCAGGAATGATACTTACCCTGTCATCATTTTCAAAATGGAGGAGGCTGATTTCAATACTGGTAATTTGAAATTGCATAAAAGGAAGAAGATTAAGAGCTATTCAGTAGGATTTTAGGTCCAAGCTATTGATTACCGGTATGCTAAAAAGAACAGTAAGCAGCTATCCATCCATCCATCCATTTTCTACCGCTTATTCCCTTTCGGGGTCGCGGGGGGCGCTGGCGCCTATCTCAGCTACAATCGGGCGGAAGGCGGGGTACACCCTGGACAAGTCGCCACCTCATCACAGGTATGTTTTATTAATATACCTGTGGAGCCGACGGTCCGACAGACAGGCAGCGCACGCTGGAACCCGGCCCAAGATGGCGGTTAGGAGACGGCGAGCGAGCGGAGAGGAGGAGCGGAAGAGCGACCTGGACTGAGGTTTTATTGAAAAATAAACAAAGTCAAACTGCTCAAGCCATGTCCTTCCTTGGTGGTCCTGGGAACCCGCAAGACGATGGCTTGAGACCGTCACAATACTGTAGCTGCGTCTGTCAAATATGAGTCATTAAATGACTCCCGCCTCCTGATGGTAGAGGGCGCTAGTGATCCTTTTTGCGACTACTCGGCTGCAGAAGAAGTGAAATGAATGACGTGATATGTGCTGGAGGAGGTAATAAATGAAGATCTCCATCGAGACAGAGAGACTTTTAAAACTGAAGAAAGATAAGGAAGACTTCTATAATTAAGATATAGATGCTTTTGATCAGAAGTAGCTGGCATGGACTATATTTATAAGTAAAGGTAAGATCAATATAACGTTTATTTTTTTTTATTAAATGTGCTTTTCATTATGGTATCCTTACATCACACTCCAATTTTTACTACATGCCTTTGGTAAGTGCCGGAAAGGGGAAGAGGTTTTAAAATAATTAGCCCATGTTTACTTTTACCGCATGCCTTTTGTAAACCCAGGAGTGAGAAGAGGTTTTAAATTAATTAGCGCCCCGGCGGCAATTCAAGGAAATACGGTAGTGTATGTAGATGCCCATATCAGCTGTTCAGATTTACTTTACAAAAGAGAAGTGTAGGATACTTCTCTTGTTGCCTTATTTGTATTTGACTTTATTAAATGTATTTATATTATCATTTGGTGCAGCGGGGCCGGAGCAGGAGGGGATAGAAAGAGAAAAAAAGGAAGCCAGAGGGGTAAATTGTGGGGACGAGAGGGGGATAAGACAGAGAGACAAAAACAACAACAGCAAACACAACAATAAAAACAACAACAGTAGAGCGACATCAGCAAATACGATGAGTGCAAATATGATGGTAAAAGTGATAGCAAAGACAGTTAGCGAAATACATAATAATACAGAAATGACAATGAGCATTATTACACTACAGAAATACAAATACCAATAGAAATAGCGCTATTGTTAATGAACAATACAACTAATTTACCTCTATTATCAACAAAACAGTTGTTCAAATGCAACACTACATATACGTAACAACAACTGGAGATACAAAAGAATGCAGAAAATGGAGGGGAAGAAAGAGAAACAACCTACATTAACCTTGTAGATTGTTATAGTAAAAATATGTTAAGCTTAACTACAATAGCGACATTTGTCGAGGCTGAAACCCATTATTGATATTCACATTGTTTCTTTATGGAGAAATGTGTTACGCCGAGGTCGCATGGTGATGTGCGGATTGTTCTCCCAAGATGAAGATGCAACTCCGGATGCAACATTCAGGTAACAAAATAATTTCATTTCCGTAAGTCAGTCCATGAATAAGGCAGGAGAAATACAAAACACAAGAAGAGCGTGCCTATAGCATGGGGAGCTAACGGAATTGTTAACAAGAACGCACAAGGCGAAGCTTAGCTCAGGGACGCAAAAAGTAAACAACATAACATGTTGCATGAGAGCAAACAAAAGTAAACAACATAACATGTTGCATGAGAGCAAACAAAAGCATCAGTCCAAGTGAGGCGAGAGGATAGATCAAATAGCTCTCTGATTAGTGCCTGGGAACAGGTGAGCGTCCCGAACACTAATAATCAGAGGCAGGTGAAAACAATGAATAACTATAGTAACCAAGGAGACCTGTCTCCACTCGGGATGGTCTCCTACTGGCCCCACTATGGACTGGACTCTTACTATTATGTTGGATCCACTATGGACTGGACTTTCACAATATTATGCTGGACCAGGGGGCGGCAACCCGCGGCTCTGGAGCCGCATGCGGCTCTTTAGCGCCGTCCTAGTGGCTCTCTGGAGCTTTTTAAAAAATATATGAAAAATGGAAATGATGAGGGGGAAAAAAATTAATTTTTGTTTTAGTATGGTTTCTGTAGGAGGACAAACATGAGACAAACCTCCCTAATTACTATAAAGCACACTGTTTGTATTAAACATGCTTCACTGATTCGAGTACTTGGCGAGTGCCATTTTGTCCTACTCATTTTGGCGGTCATTGAACTCACCCTAGTTTGTTTACATGCATAACTATCTCCGACGTGATTTATGCCACTTGTTTTTCTGTCTGATTTTGTCCACCAAATTTATAACGTTGTGCATGAATGCACAAAGGTGGGTTTTGTTGATGTTATTGACTTATGTGGAGTGCTAATCAGACATATTTGGTCACTGCATGACTGTAAGCTAATCGATGCTAACATGCTATTTAGGCTAGTTCTATGTACACATTGCATCTTTATGTCTCATTTGTAGCTATATTTGAGCTCATTTAGTTTCCTTTAAGTCCTCATAATTCAATTTAAATCTCATGACACACTATCTGTATATAATAAGGCTCTTATTTTTTTGCGGCTCCAGACAGATTTGTTTTTGTATTTTTGGTCCAATATGGCTCTTTAAACATTTTGGATTGTCGACCCCTGTGCTAGACCCACTCGACGTTCATTGCACCAGTCTCCCCCTAGAGGGGGTCCTCTCCAAGGTTTCTCATTGTCATCCCACTGGGTTGAGTTTTTCCTTGCCCTGATGTGGGATCTGAACCGAGGATGTCCTTGTGGCCTGTGCAGCCCTTTGAGACACTTGTGATTTAGGGCTATATGAATGAACATTGATTGATTGATTGATTCATTGATTGATTGATTGATTGATTGAGACACAACAGGAGTGCAGAAACAGAACTTAAACAAAAAGTAAATCAAAATGTAAATAAACTATGATCTGGGCAACGCTTCATGACAAAATGTGCTTCACTGTACGAACTTTTCGATTTACAAACCATGTTCAAGTACCCATTAAATAAATCGTGTTTCCAATCAATCAATCAATCAATGTTTATTTATATAGCCCTAAATCACAAATGTCTCAAAGGACTGTACAAACCATTACCACTACGACATCCTCGGAAGAACCCACATAAGGGCAAGGAAAACTCACACCCAGTGGGCAGGGAGAATTCACACCCAGTGGGACGCCAGTGACAATGCTGACTATGAGAAACCTTGGAGAGGACCTCAAATGTGGGCAACCCCCCCCCCCTCCCCCCACGCCCCCTCTGGGGGACCGAAAGCAATGGATGTCGAGCGGGTCTAACATGATACTGTGAAAGTTCAATCCATAGTGGCCCCAACACAGCCGCGAGAGTTCAGTTCAAAGCGGATCCAAGACAGCAGCGAGAGTCCTGTCCACAGGAAACCATCCCAAGCGGAGTCGGATCAGCAGCGTAGAGATGTCCCCAACCGATACACAGGCAAGCGGTCCATCCTGGGTCCCGACGAGTGGTCCATCCTGGGCCTCGACTCTGGACAGCCAGTACTTCATCCATGGTCATCGGACCGGACCCCCTCCACAAGGCAGGGGGGGACATAGGAGAAATGTATTTAACTTGGAGAGTCGACTTCTATATCTTCTTAGAGCTGCCCCTTTGTCAGACAATCAGAATTCTTGGCATTAGACTCATTCTGCTTCAGTGTGGTATAGACTAGCAGTGATATACGCTTCACCAAGTTGACGACACGTCCAGTAATGTTTTTCTTTCTTTAATTCAATAAACATAATCTACTTCCCAGCAGTGTCCTTCACACTCACTTTCCTCCTTCCAATGGTTGGAAAACAAAATTAAAGTCGCTCTCTTGCTATATGCTAATGCTTGCTGGCAAGACTGGATCTTGTTGGGTTAAATGGGTTATACTTATATAGCGCTTTTCTACCTTCAAGGTACTCAAAGCGCTTTGACACTATTTCCTAATTCACCCATTCACACACACTGATGCCGGGAGCCTCCATGCAAGGCCCTAACCACAACCCATAGGAGCAAGGGTGAAGTGTCTTGGTCAAGGACATAATGAACGTGACGAGGTTGGTAGTAGGTTGCTGGCACGGCTACTCTCGCAGCGGCGCCACACCGTTCCCATTCTTGTGACATTTGCTACACCAACTAATGGTGATGATGCTTGTCATTCAAAAATTTGATTTTAAAATTTACATTAAACAAAAATTATGCATAAATAAAAAATATGTCGTTTTTTGCCACTTTTATTTTTCATATTGTTGTGTTATTAATGGCCTTTATTATTATTATCATTATTATTATGCTAGTGTGCCTAATGAAATGGATCCGAGCACATCATCTCAACGAAAAGCTGCTCACGTAAAGCCATTTGTATAAGTGCATACACATCGTCTCATAATCATTTCATGCAGGTAGATTTTATATAACGCACTGTCCCATTGTGTGACGTACAGTCCTGCGTCAGTCTGTTATACAGTCACCGCTGTGTGCTTGTTTCAGCAAGTTCCCTCCACTCCCAGCCTATACTGCATTAATGAAGTTACAGTATGTGCAAAAAACATGAAATAATTGCATTTAATAGACTATCATGTACTTTAACATTGATATAATAGCACACAGATATCAGATTAGCCTTGTATTATTAGTGTGTTACTTATTTTGTCAAAACACACAATTAGTTATGTTTCCACGTGCAGCAACCATCTGAATAAATTGGCATTATTTGTTGCATTTGGATGAACTTTAAGAAGTCTATTATTAACAGAGGGGCAACACAGTAAAGGCTTATTGACCATGGACAAAGT
The DNA here is from genome assembly GCF_033978795.1 of Nerophis ophidion. NCBI lineage: Eukaryota > Metazoa > Chordata > Actinopteri > Syngnathiformes > Syngnathidae > Nerophis > Nerophis ophidion. Next base: position 22,264,932 of record NC_084625.1, on the reverse strand, counting down.
AAAAGGGCACCATCTAGTGTATTTAACTGAAAGTTCAACTGAAATATTATGTTATGAATTTAAATTAATGATAGACAAAATTTGTCTGGTACATCATTAAAAAAATAATAATAATATAATATTATTATTATTATTATTGAATATTTTTGTTGAATCTATAGTAATATAAAAAGTGAGTTAAAAGATCAAATATGACCTTTACATTTTTTCAAACAAATTAAATAATTGTAAATCAATTATACAAAAAATGGTTTGAGTTAATGTACATGTATATAATTTAGGAACAAAAATCACTAACTCCTTATTGTATTTGCCACCAGATGGTGCCACATACACAGACATAATATAATGTCACTTCCCTGAACTTTAATGCACTGCCAATACAGTTTTTTTTTTCCATATCTTTACACTCAAATTTACTAACTGTGTGTCTTTTTCTAAAAGGATTTACACACTTTTCCACGACATTCTATTTTCTTAATTCGTAGATTATTTGCAAAATGAAAGACTTTGGTCAAAACATATGCTCATTCATCAAAATAAAGCAAGCATTTATAAAAATGCAGTTTTATTGTCATCCCACGAACACAGACTTCAAATGATAAGACACTATTGGAGTGAGTTATACAAAACAGATTTGTAAAAAAAAAAAATATATATATATATATACATATATTATTATTATTATTATTATAAGAAATCACATGTTTGTGGCAGTTTTCCCAACCTTTTTAGCATATGTGAGGAATGATTACTGTAACTTGACAAAATATACCGGAAAATCCATAGCAATCGTCATAGTTTACTTTGAAGTGGGCCCATACGTAAGGACCTAAAGAGAATTAAAAAAAATATCCTGTAATCTTTTCAAGAACTGCTCAAAAATGATGCTGCAAACTGTCCATCCATCCATTTTCTACTGCTTGTCCCTTTTGGGGTCGCGGGGGGGGGGGGTCGCTGGAGTCTTTCTCGGCTGCATTCGGGCGGTAGACGGCGCACACCCTGGACAAGTCGCCACCTCATGGCAGGGCCAACACAGATAGACAGACAACATTCACACTCACATTCACACACTAGGGCCAATTTAGTGTTGCCAATCAACCTATCCCCAGGTGCATGTCTTTGGAAGTGGGAGGAAGCCGGAGTACCCGGAGGGAACCCACGCAGTCATGGGTAGAACATGCACACTCCACACAGAAAGATCCTGAGCCCGGGATTGAATTCAGGACTACTCAGGACCTTCATATTGTGAGGCAGATGCACTAACCCTTCTTCCACCTTGCTGCAAACTGAAAATATTTATTTTTACCACAGTCAGGTAAAGAAACATCTCACAGTAGTCAACAGTTATATGCAGAACAAATTAAAATCTGAGACAAATAAAAAGGTTTGGAAAAAAATCTGGACATAAAAATTACAAATGGAAAAAACTGTATAGCCGTAGCACCCACTTGAAAGCTGTGTTCTGTGTGTCTTTACACCTGGTGGGTGTGATTATCCAATGTCGTCGTTGGCAAGCCAGCCCTTTGGATTGACCAGGAAGTAACTTCACAATCCTTATCTTTGTGTAAAGTGTAAAGATGTGTGTATCACAGTCCAAATGTGTGTGTGTAAAGTGTGAAAATGTGTGTATGACAATCATTATCTGTGTGCAAGATGGGAAGGTGTGTGAAAAAAGCATTGTGTGTAATATTTCGCAAAAAATGTGAAGCAGAGTCTATGCCTAAAATTATGCAAATCTGCACAATGGTTTTGTTTACTGTGTGTAGACTTTTGTCAACTGTGTGAAAATGTAACATTTAGTGCAAGCAATTGGAAAAAACTGTAATAAAAAGTATTCTAAACAAGTACAGTGATGCCTGGATATATAAATACATGTACTATACATGAATAGGTGCAATAGTTGTCATTGTTTATATCCAGTACAGGCCAAAAGTTTAGACATTCATTCTCATGTCAATGCCTTTTCTTTATTTTCATGACTATTTACCTTGTAAATAGTCACTGAAGGCAACAAAACTTTGATACCTGTGAAGTGAAAACCATTACAGGTACTACCTCTTGAAGCTCATCGAGAGAATGCCAAGGGTGTGCAAAGCCGTAATCAAAACAAAGGGTAGCCATTTTGAAGAATCTAGAATATAAAACATGTTTTCAGTTATTTCACCTTTTTTCGTTAAGTACAACTCCACATGTGTTCATTCATACTTTTGATGTCTTTAAGTGACAATCTAAAATAGTCACGAAAAAAAAGAAAACGCATTAAATGAGAAGGTGTGTCCAAACTGTGTTGGCCCTGCGATGAGGGCGACTTGTCCAGGGTGTAGCGCGCCTTCCACCCGATTGTAGCTGAGATAGGCACCAGCGCCCCCCCGCGATCCCAAAAGGGAATAAGCAGTAGAAAATGGATGGATGAATGGATGTTCAAACTTTTGGCCTGTACTGTATGTATGTGAGCGACTATTGCATATGATTCTATTTTTCAAAGAAAACAGTACTTTTATACAAAGCAAGCATGCTATGTGCAGATCTCTAATAAAAAAGAGTACAATGATGTGTGTGATAATGTGTGTGTTCAAAGGTGCGAGTATATAGATGGTGCACAAACAAGGTGTAAAAGCGCTGCCTGGCAATGGAGCCATCGTTAATGACTCACAGCGTTTTTACAAGATAATGTGAATCAATTAGGTGCACAACGGAGGATGTGAACTTCCCTCCACAGAGATCTGGAAAAAGATGACAGTCAGGGGGTTGTAAAGCACGGGGAGGACCTCCGGGATTCTCCACCTGTACCCCCGAGGGCAATCAGCCAGTATACTCAACACTCTTTACCTCCCATTGCAAGAACGTAATGAACAATAATGCCTGCTTTGTCCTGTACAGGCCTTGAGAGCGTATTGGAACTTGTACATGACGTGCCATTGACGCAACTGTTCTATACTAGTTCAGGCCATGTCAGGGTTGTGTGACAACACCAGCACTTCCTCTCACATCCTCTCTCTGGGGGAGTAAGCTATGTGCTTTGTGCACATTCAAATTGCACTTTAAAAGTTGCCTATCCTAATACTAAACGTGGTTGACTTATTAGGGAAGTTACACCATATAGTCGTAACTTTATCATAATTCACTGTAAAATCACAGTTTTGTAGTTACAGTAAGTTGCTGAAAATGTTACTGTAAAAAAAGTAATGCAAATTACACTTAGACTTAGACTTCCTTTTTATTGTCATTCAAATTTGAACTTTACAGTACAAATAACAACGAAATTTCGCTGCATTAGCTCTTGGTAGTGCAGGATAGCCAGTAAATTTCAGTGTGAATTTCCAGTTCGTAAACTAACGCTGTCAAATGATAATTTTTTTTAAATCAGGTCGTTCACACTTTTCAATTGGGATTGATCACAACCCAATATTTGGACACAAATGCAATTTTATCGTCAGAATGTCATACAGCAGGGGTAGGGAACCTATGGCTCTAGAGCAAGATGCGGCTCTTTTGATGACTGCATCTGGCTCTCAGATAAATCTTTGCTGACATTGCTTAACACGATAAGTAATTAATAATTCCGCTGGTAATCACAGTGTTAAAAATAACATTCAAATTATAAAACATTTTCATGCATTTTAATCCAACCATCCATTTTCTATCGCACCTGTTCAAGATGTCGCATTAATGGTAAGAAGTATTATATTTATTGTTGGTTAACTTTAGAATAAAAATGTTATTAAAAAGAATAAGAGACTTATTATACTCTAAAAATGTTGGTCTTAAAAATGCACACATTTAGTTGTATTCAGTGTTAAAAAAAATATTATATGGCTCTAACGGAAATACATTTTGAAATATTTGGCTTTCATGGCTCTCTCAGCCAAAAAGGTTCCCGACCCCTGTCATACAGGAACATATGTTAAATGACATCAATCTGCAAAAAATAACTTGATAACAATTTTATCTAAGGTCCATTCAGGGCAGGCCTGGGAAATTATTTTGACTCGAGGGCCACATTTAGAGAAAAAAATTTGTCTGGGCGCCGGTATACCTATTTTTAGGAACACTAATACAAAACCTCACAATAATGTCTGATTGAATGCTACAAACATTATGACAGATCGCCTTAAAAACGTAATGAAATTTTACATTTTTTATGAAGGATAAAGAACTGAATATCGACAAAATATGACTGCGATGAGGTGGCAACTTGTCCAGGGTGTAACCCCACCTTCTGCCTGATTGTAGCTGAGATAGGCACCAGCGCAGGGAATAAGCGGTAGAAATGGATGGATGGATGGACAAAATATGAATGTCACACCCCATTTCGATCGACATCTTTTACAATCAAGAGAAACGCAACAAAAACGCAAGAAACAGTGAAATATGAACCTAAAGGGTACAAAATAAACCCACCTACAATCTGATACATCTGATACATCACAAAGCTTTAGAATTTTGTTGTGAAAATTTCCTTCCGCGTCTGTGGAAAGGCTTCCCGCCCACACTGCTTGGTGCCTCGTCTGAGCTGCTGTGACATAGATTAGATTACCATAGTAACTGGTATATCATCCCAAAGTGCAAATTCCAACCATTGAGATACTTTGTATAGTTCAAGACTTACGGTCATTTGAAAACATCACTGCACATCATAATGGCAGCTACACTTTCCATTTTATAGATCTCAAAAAAATATTTGGGAATGTCCAGCGGGCCACATTGAAAAGCTCAGCAGGCTTCCTGTGGCCCCTGGGCCTTAACTTGCCCAGGTCTGATACAGGGTGTATTTTGGAGTGAAATTTGCCAGGGAGCACAACAGTCGAGAGTGTTCTCACTCATCTCGCAATGACGTGCCTTTCAGGTAACCATCTGCAGTTATGGTAAAGGAAAATGCAGTGATGGGCTGTAGCAAGTTACATGTAGCGAAACTATGAAGCTTAACTACATTTTCTAGTAGCTTTGGCAGTAGCTTGGCTACTTTTTTAACAAGTAGCTTTTCTTGTGGTTTGGTTACTTCTAGAGTCACGTAGCGAGGAAGCTTACATCAAAGCTACAACCTACAAAGAGAGAAAATGGACTGCAAATCCAGGCCCCCAAAAAATGGAGAAAATACAATGACCTGAATGAATGAGAACATCCGTACATATGGAGAAAATCCATGATGATTGGTTGGCTATGTTTAGGGTAAAACATTTCTTACTGGCCAGTCAGAGGCAAGATAAGGCATGTCATCGAAACTAGTAAGCAAAATCGTAACACTCATGTCACATGACCACGAGGGAGTCTGGGACAAAGGGACGCTTCAAGCTGACGACTCAAAAATAAAACTAAAAAGAAACATACTTGGAAATGTCAGAGGGATTATCTCCAGAAGATTCTATTTTTCCTTTAATAATGAAGATGACGTCCAGGAGACTCACAAAAATTCGGGTCCTTGGCCATATTTAGACACATGTAATATTGCCCAAAACCTTAATTTTTAGTTGTTCACTCTGTAAACCAAAATCATAACTGTTCTCTTCATCTAAGACGTCCAACACAAATTTAAGAACACACATTAAGGTGAGTTGAGTTCATTAAAAGTTTTACTGCGCGTAAACAATTATCAACTGTTCCAAAAAAAAAACAATTAAAAAAACAAATAGAAGCTGTTTTTTTTCACTGTAGGTAGAAAAAAAAGAATAACATTATAGAGGTGGGCCAAAGAAAAGGCAAACTAAAATAAAATAAAAACATACAGTGGGGTGAAAGGACAGATAGAGGTAGTAAATGAAATATAGTTATTTTAATGGACCCTTATTTGATCCATTTGTACACTCTCAGATATTATACATGTGGACCCACAGATATTAATGCCGTTAAATGTAGCTTTGATGCCATGTAGTTTGTAGTGTAGCTTGCTACTATTCCCAGAGGGACAGCTTCCCCTGCAGCTTAGCTACATTTAATCGAGAGTAACTTGTAGCTTAGCTTATTACATTTTCTAAGTATCTTGCCCATCACTGGGAGCATGTATGGTCAAAATAAATTGCGTGATTAATCTGCAAACATGCACATATTAATGCAATCATTTTTTGGGATTAATCGGATGAGATAGAACGTTATTTCTGACAGCCCTAATACAATATAAACATTAAATGTGTATGACTTTATTGTACAAATATAAACAAAAAACATAAAAAACTGCCTGTACACAAATCAATGTACATGCCTCCTTTATTCTTGTAGATGTTTTAATGTGTGTTTCAAATTAATTCTGGGATGCACATATGATTGAGCCTATACAGTCATCCCTCATTTATTGCTGTTAATTGCTTTGGGACATTAATAGAAGAGAGTAATAATAATAATAATAATAATAATAATAATAATAATAATGGATTCATTGGCAGTGTACTTAAAAAGTACAAATTAAAGTTAAAGTTAAAGTACCAATGATTGTCAAACACACTAGGTGTGGCGAAATTATTCTCTGCATTTGACCCATCACCCTTGATCTCCCCCTGAGAGGTGAGGAGAGCAGTGGGCAGCAGCGGTGCCGCGCCCGGGAATCATTTTTGGTGATTTAACCCCAGTATTAGTTTTCAGTACAACCTGCCCAAGAACAGACAATATGCAGTCACAGGGGTAGACAGAACAAGATGACTGATGAGTCACCAACTAGTGGTGCACCGTAAACTGATAGGAACAAAATGTAAACATGGGGTGAGGGAGAGGAGAAAAAAAGTCACCCTCAAACTAAACCTCTATAAGGTGTGGCACTCAGTTTGAGACCAGCAAAAAAAAACTTTAGGAACAATAAGCACGAATGAGCACATATTTCCGACACAAATACTTAAGACTTGCAATGGGGGGCATTCGGCCCGAAGCTGCAGCCATGGGGGCGCTGCTTCGTATACTATCATATCGCGGAAGGATAAGTGGCAAAGGCGTGGGATGGCGTTCTTGGGGTATGTCTGCATATCTGTGTGGTAGCAGTCCATAGGTGTGTGTTTTGTCGATAAGCTTGGAAGGTGCTCCCCTTGGTGTCATAAAACAGTCAACATTCTAGTTGTCTTTGAACAGGAGGGAAGGGATTTCACAGCAGTAAAGAAATTTCTGCGAAGTCGGAATTATAAATCAAATATGTGTATTGTTCCATCTATCCATTCATGTTCTACCGCTTGGGCCAATCAGGGTCGCAGGGGGGCTGGAGCCTTTTCCAGCTGAACTAGGGATACTCATAGTTAAAGCATTAAAAAAAAAACCCTGTTTAAATCCATCTAAAAAAAATCCAACGATATGAAATGCATTTGGAAATAACATTATAGCCTTTATATCCAATGTAACATTGCTGCCTGAGGCTTAGCCAATCAGTGGCCACGATACTGAACAGCACGCTCTCTTTGGTTTGGTCTTTTCCAGTAGCCACTACTACTGTAGTATTGATGTTTGTGGTTCATTTAGCCACTTTTATGCTTGAAAAGATAAGGCCAAAAATGTTGTAGAACATGCTTAGAAAGAATAGCGATGTGGTGAAGCCGCAATATATGACGTGGCGATGAGGGACCACTGCAATGTTTTTAATGGAATCACTGCATGACTCACCTTTAATTAGATATTCTATTACTCTTTCTGTTGCCTATACGGTCCTAGAATTAGTGTGGTTTCGTCCTTATCTGGGTATGATAGTGGGGGACTACATTCAGAAACATGAACATTGGGAGGGGAGTGTAATTCAGAGCCTGGTTGTTAACATGACACATCCATTGTGCACATGTACCCCCCATTCCCCCTCTCATTAAAATGGTCTATTAAAGGCCTACTGAAACCCACTACTACCGACCACGCAGTCTGATAGTTTATATATCAATGATGAAATATTAACATTGCAACACATGCCAATACGGCCTTTTTAGTTAACTAAATTGCAATTTTAAATTTCCCGCGAAATGTCCTGTTGAGAACGTCGCAGAATGCTGACGTGTACGCGTGACGTCACGGACTGTTAGGAAATATTAGCGCTGCGCACACACACAGCTAAAAGTCGTCTGCTTTAACCGCATAATTACACAGTTTTTGGAGATCTGTGTTGCTGAATCTTTTGCAATTTGTTAAATTACTATTGGAGAAGTCACAGCAGAAAGATGGAGTTGGGAAGCTTTAGCCTTTACCCACAAAAACACACTGTGATTCCTTGTTTAAAATTCCCGGAGGTGAAACTTTACTATGGATCAGAGCGGTCAAGCGAACATGGATCCCGACCACTTGTCAACCAGCAGTTTTCGGTGAGAAAATTGTGGTAAAAAGTCGCCACTTACCGGAGATCAGCTGAGCTTGTGCCGTCCGTACAGCTGCCGTCGACTTCCATCAGACACTGGCGTCAACACACCCGTGGATACACCCTTCCTACTATCAGGTAATATTAAACTCACTAAAACAGTAGCAACACAATAGAAAGATAGGGGATTTCCCAGAATGATCCTAGTAAATGTATCTAAAAACATCTGAATCCGTCCCAATGCAATTGCGTTTTTTTTTTTACTTGTTTTTATTTTTTATTTTCTCTAGTTTGTCGCTATCAATATCCTCAAACACGAATCTTTCATCCTCGCTCAAATTAATGGGGAAATTGTCGTTTTCTCGGTCCGAATAGCTCTTTTTGTTGGAGGCTCCCATTAAAAACAATGTGAGGATGTGAGGACCCATCAACGGGTGAAGTCATCGTCTGCGACTTCCGGTAAAGGCAGGGCTTTTTTATTAGCGACCAAAAGTTGCGAACTTTATCGTCGATGTTCTCTACTAAATCCTTTCAGCAAAAATATGGCAATATCGCGAAATGATCAAGTATGACACATAGAATGGACCTGCTATCCCCGTTTAAATAAGAAAATCTAATTTCAGTAGGCCTTTAATGCTGTGTTTATCTTGGAAATGTGATCTAGTCAGCACTCAGTCTTGTGCTCAGCTGCACTTTATCAAACTTAAAAAAAGAAAATACAATCAATCAGTTTCTCAGCATGTTGGTGCCATGCTAGACAAACGCCAAAGAAGACATGCTGACTCGAAAATGAGTAAAGGAGGCAGCTTGTTTTATGTGCCATATGTCTTCTTGAGTCACTTGCAAGCGTAGCTTCTGTATTTCCCGCTGAGCTCCCAAGGAGTATGAGTCATCCGAGGAAGGTAATCACAGGCAACGATGTGTGTGGACCGCTGCAGGGCAAGCCCGGTTGTGGAGGAATACCCTTGAGAAAGTACACACCGCTTGCAAACCGCGACTCACATAGGTCTTGGGGATCACCCTGGTGTTAAACCAATCAAATTAGCCTGTTTATCTCCTTTGAGGGCCAGTGTCCAATCGACAATGAGGTAACAAACGCCGCCTCTCTCCTATTGGTCCACTCCTGATAAAGGCGTGTTGTTGTCTTTTTTTTGCTCCCCAACAGCACCATCTCTGGCAGGTGGTGCTTTTTAAAGCGTACGCTTGGCTACCGTTAATGTCGTTTTGGGGAGTAGTTAGAGCGAATTCGAGAAAAGCGACAAGTTTTTAAGATACCTTTATTTTTTTGGAATAGGCAGTTGTGGCGTGGCCAAAACAAGGCACCGGAAACGTGGAGAATGAGCTAAAGGAACCATCGGGGTTCCCCCCTTGTTTTGTCTTCCACCGAGGTTTGGCTTCACCTCTTGCAATTTTTGGAGAAATACGGCCTAAAAAAACTGAATATTGTAGATAATTCGTCAAGGCCGGGGAAGGAGAGACAACGGACAGAGAGTGGGGGGAGAAAAAGCCCCCACGCCGAGACTGACGAGCTCTCCCATCCCGGAGTTAAGATCGCTTTTGGCGTCAATATGTCGATGTGATACGTTGAAGCGCTTTGTTGTTGTGTTTTTTGTTTTTAAAAGTATCCTTTTGTTGTCTTTTTTGAATATGTTGAGCCGAAGGCAAAGCAGCGGACGTTTAGTTCTGCTTTGAAAAAAAAAAAACATGAGGAAGCGTCTCCATAAAGCCCCTGAAAATGGCAAGAAGGTCTCGTTGTCCGCGGGCCTGCATTTGAGCAGAACGAGAAGGAGAGGATCCTCCGCAGAAGGAGCAGCAGCATGATTCTTCACCTTTATTCTTCATTGCCCCCCATCATGGAGGTCCAACGGTGGAGATAAATGAAAACGATTCATTTTTTGCAACTTCTGAGACGCCCACAATGAACAATTTTCACTTCGATTGCAGATATTGAAATATTTTTTTTTTTCTACAGCTTTACAAGTATTTTTGCTATCTGCTTTTTTTATCGAGACTATTCAATGGAAGTATGCTATCAGCTGCCAGTGTTGCCTCTAGACAGGCCGGTTCCCAAGCATGTCCTTAGCCGGAGAGGAGCCATCAGTTTCAGCTCCAGCTCCTCTCTCTTTGGGGCCCCTGATCCAAGACAGCTGTCCCAGGTAAACAAATGCAGAACACCCTTTTGTCCCATCATTCATGTGGCTTTTTTTCAAAGCACCCCTTCACCAAATAGGTCCATAGGAATCTTGCAGGTGGTTGTCAGATCCCCAGGCCCAACAAACACCTGCAAGGCTCTCACATTTGTCTTATCTTTTTAGCCTTTGACCACACGCCACCAAAAGATGTGCATGTTATCTACAGATAGTCACCTCGAGCTCGCGTCACAACACCACTTGTACTACTTTGGGTTTGCAGTAAAACGCCGCACTGTTCCCTCCGCCAACATCCCATGTCACGTTGGCAGAAATTACATGCTTCAACTGACTCAAAATTATTTATAGGTAAAGTACAACATGTACACAGCAGCTATGCTCATCACAAGATGTTTCTTTTCCATTGGTAGAGTGCAGAACATTTCCAGCATGCTGTTAGGCCTTTGGTACGGTCTGTTTTCTTAACCCCCTCTGTGGTTGCACAAAAGCAACAGCAGTCCGTTCAGGTCACTTCCCTTGGCTTCCCCTCAAGAAGAGAATGTTGCATTGCTTGCCTTTCAACGTAAGCATGAAGTCATCGTATGACCCCGAAAGCACCCTCTTTGCCGTCCATCGGTGCCTTGTGTGTGACCCTGCCCTACATAGCTAACCTTGTGTATTCTTTTTTTAAACTGGCAAACTTTCATGGCAATGTTTTTTTAAGACAAAACCATACTCTGGGTCAGGGATGTAAAACAAAATTGTTTAAGGGTTCACATTTCCAGAAAGCTGTGGACCGAAAGGCCGGACTTATTATTGTCAGTTTTATTGCGTATATTCTGGAGAACCACATTCTCCACAGTAGACATTTGATTTTGGTGTATTCATTTTTGACAAAAGTTATGAGAGCGTTCTAAGAATCCACCAGTTGAATAGCCCAAATGATAAAAAAGAGAGGACCTAAAATGTAATCTTGAGGAACACCACAAGTGTAACTAGAGAAGTTGGACAAATGACTATTGACTGCATCTGAAGTAAACAAGCTACAGGAACACCTTAGTTTTATAAATCACATTAACGAAAACTGCCAAAAAGGAGAGGACTTAAAGGTATGCTTTGTGTTATGCTTCAGTTATGTAAATCACTAGTTTGTACCCCAGTGTTGTATGTTTGCTAGCCAGGTTAAAGTGTCAATGCAAGGATCTGGCAATGTGTTTTTATGCTCCAAGTTCCTCTAAACAGGAGCACTGTAGTGTTTTTAGGAATCTGCTGAAAAAATATTTGTCTCCCAAGTTTTGAGCTTAACCCTGTGGGCTGGTAAGGCGTCATCCCTGGGTCGGATTTGGCCCCCGGGCCGTCAGTTCAATAGCCCTGTTTCAGGCTATCAATGGTCCTTAGTTTTGTTTATACAGCCAAAGGAATAAACTGTAACCCTTTTGAAATCCCACGATTAGAGCTTATTATCAATACAATTATTGCATGTAAAGTGATTGGCTTGGATGAATGACAATATTCATTCTAGATAGGAAAACCGTTCAGTCTTGTCACAACGTCTTTTAAGGCAATCTGATCATTTCAGGTGCGATTGATTCAATGCCCTCAGAAGACATTTACAGTATGGGTAAACCAACTCTTCTGCTGAACTGCTGCACATAAAAGGGTGATAATATGTCAAAACATGCAGTCGCACCGTTTTGCCTGTGCTATTATTTTTCTGACAAATACTCCAATGTTTGACCAAACATACAATATCAGATTGACTTGAAATTTCTCCCACAGCTCAATGCTCGCTACAAACGCACCTGCTGTAACTTAGGGGTGTTTAACCCGTTCACCATAAAAATTCAGACAACTCCTGTAGTGTACTGACATGAATATAGCGGTGTTAAATTTAACAAATATTGCTTGAAAAAGAGTGCTGCAATCAAGCAAAGAATCTTTGCAGGTGCACCTATCACATTGTCCATAAGTCATTGCCTATTTGTCAAGTAATTAGATATTACATGCAAGCTAAATGTCTTCCAAGTCATACGGACCGCTTATAGAGGGCACCGCGAATTTAATTCACTATTATGTGGAAAAAAATGGTAAAGGCCTATGGGGTACAGTTTTAATTGTAAATGGTTCCCAAGATAGTCCATAAAGTTTGCTTGCATATTATGGCGCTTTGAACTGTGCATTTTGTATAATGGCACGTTCAGCTGTCAATTAATCTGTGCAAGACAAACCAAAAAAAGCTTCATTTGTTTGAGAAAAAAATACAGATGATGTAAACATGCAATACTCATGTGCTGCATTCATCTAGGTACTCTTGTGCTGCTATTTTTTGTTGCTAAAAATTTAGCACTGAATATAATTTTTATTAGCGGTTGTAGCGGCCTATACAAGGGAAATTGCTAGGTAAATGCAAGCCTGATTCAGGGTTTACATATGCAAACTATGGTTTTCTTTTTGCACCTCAGTGTTTGACTAGTGCGCAGCCAGACAGACTGGTCACGTGCATGGACAACATACCAAATATTCACTGGCTTATGATGGTTTTCAAAGCCATTTGTAGTTTAAAGCAATGTGCTCTGCACCCATTCGTCTTTTATGTTAAGGGTGAATTACACTGTGTCGCAGTTGTATGACATCATGCTATTTGTGTAGCTGACGCAGCTATCGCCATCCCATTTGGGACACCGGATTGGGTGGAACTGAACTGCACGGGGCCCTGCGATGAGGTGGCGACTTGTCCAGGGTGTACCCTGCCTTCCGCCCGATTGTAGCTGAGATAGGCGCCAGCGCCCCCCGCGACCCCGAAAGGGAATAAGCGGTAGAAAATGGATGGATGCATGGATGAACTGCACGGTGGAAACATCCTTCATTGAGGCCAGAAGTAAATTTTAGTCCACTGGCCACTCTCGTTATTAAGTGATATGCATGAAAAGGCAAAAAACGCAAAGGCCAATCCGTCACAATTACACGTGCGCAAGTCCTTTGTGCCGAGGCGTTTTTACGACTTTTAAGAGTGTGTGCATGTCCTTTGTGGCGGTTGTGCTTTTATGTGCGGTTCCACAGGCCTGTTGTTTGTGGACTGGCATGAGGCACACAAAGACAGTTAGGCATGTGCATAGATAGGCGCTGTGGGCAAAGGTTTGGCTTTTAGCCAGACTCACAGATGGCCCGAGTCTCTGTCCTTTCTCTTTTTGCTGTTTTGTTCTGCTCTCACTCTCACAAACAAACACAGTCCCCTCTTTCTAACAATTTTTCACTCCACACCACAATGTTCGTGCCTCCGCTGATGACAATCCATTTTGTAAACGGGGTAAAATCGAGTTGAAGACACGAGCGAGTCTCAGGGAAATATGTCACTTTGTGGTCGTGGAATGTTTATAATGGGGTGTAAGAGGAGGCGTTGCGCTGCAAAACAAAAGGCCTCATTGATTCACAATGCTTTTATGTTGGTGTAAGTCATCTTCTCTGTAGATTCTTCTCCTTGCATCGTGCTTTGATTATTAGGACCAGGCGTGGCGTAAGAATCATGTGGTTCCAATCTTGTCTTCACGTTCAGAGACACACATTCTCCTCATCACCTTGTGGCTTTGCTTTCACAAAACACAAAAGCTGCCTTTCTGCCAAGCACTATATGGTTCACTTCAGCTCATCCATGGTACTGTTCAATACTGAGAGCCCCGATCTGGTCTGTCTTTCCACCACTTGGTGTGTAGGCGGGATGGCGATGGCTGCGTAAATAGTGTGCTGGCATTATCCAAAACACAGTTGTCTTTCAATCCTCCCTTTGTTGTTATCCGCACACTGTAGTGTACTTGGCACAGCCTTCTATAATCTAACCATATCTTTCCAGCATGTTCCATACCGCAACAAAAGCAGTGCAGAAAAGGAGGGGACTTTGGTGCTCTTTACGGCATTTGACAATGGAAAAATAGTTACCAGCTGTAGAGGTAGGATGGCGCTGGATTGGACGTTTTCTTCATGGAATGGAAACGCAAGAAATTAGTCGTATGTTACCAATAGTAATACAAGGATTGAGGATTGGGTACTCTTTACAACTTTAAAAAAATATGAACTTAGAAAATGTCAGGGGTTTTTGTTCACTTTCTGCATTTTCCTATTCAATGAATTCATTAACGTGGACCCAACTTAAACAAGTTGAAAAACTTATTCGGGTGTTACCATTTAGTGATCAGTTGTACGGAATATGAACTGTACTACTAATAAAAGTTTCAATCAATCAAAGTGGTCATCACAGCGAATTAAGGCTGCAGCTATGAATTATTTGAATAAATAGATACTCTTCTGAAAATTATTTCGGTAAATCGAGTAATCGGTCATTACACTAGAGCAGGGGTAGGGAACCTATGGCTCTAGAGCCAAATGTGGCTCTTTTGATGACTGCACCTGGCTCTCAGATAAATCTTAGCTGACATTGCTTAACACGATAAGTAATGAATAATTCCGCTGGTTAAAAATAACGTTCAAATTATAAATCATTCTCATGCATTTTAATCCAACCATCTGTTTTCTATCGCACCTGTTCAAGAAGTCGCATTAATGGTAAGAAATATTATATTTACTATTGGTTAGCTTTAGAATAACTATGTTGTTTAAAAAAATAAAAGACTTACTATACTCAAAATGTTGGTCCTACTTAAAAAATGCAGGCATTTAGTTGTATTCAGTGTTAAAAAAATATTCAATGGCTCTCACGAAAATACATTTTGAAATATTTGGCTTTCATGGCTCTCTCAGCCAAAAAGGTTCCTGACCCCTGCACTAGACCATGCTTTCATTTAGAAATTACGTTTTGACCTTTAAACCGTAAGTAATGGATTTATTTTACTGTAAAAAGGGGGTTTACTCTCAAAGTGGAAGCAGCGTTGGTTTGCCAATTAACGATTAGGGATAATAATCGTTCTAAGACTTAAGATGTCACATCGCTATAAGATGTATTTAAACAAACATCACTGTCATCATACATTCTATGAGCTTAGCGAACATCAGTAAGGCCAGTTGGTCTTGTACACTCATGCTAAGTTTTAGCTAGCATGGCTAACACTAATAGGGGTTTTAGCTTTACCAATAAGTGATTCCTTGAGGCAGAGAAAAATCAAGAGATAATCAAGGTACTTGAATTACTCTTGGAATTGTTTCACCCCTGCAATGAGTCAATCGCATGAATGGTTTGGACTCTGTTTTTACCCCCAAATGCTGTTCCTGATGAAACCCATGCCCTCTGCTTTAATCACCAGGGGTCGAACAAAAGAAATTACAGTATCTTATTGTAACGCTAATCTTGGGTTAATGTTAAGGTAGTACCTTTTGCAACTTTTGACAATGGAAGCATGATAAATGATGCTATTTTAAAAGTTGCTGTCAGAGTAAGCCCAAAAAGACATTTTTGGTACCCTTTATGACTTCTGGTAACAGAAAAACAATACATTTACAATAAAATACATGCACCTGTGCTGATTGGCAACACTAAATTGGCCTTAGTGTGTAATTGTGAGTGTTAATGGTTGTCTTGTCTGTGTTGGCCCTGTGATGAGGTGGCGATTTGTCCAGTGTGTGCCCTGCCATCTGCCCGAGTACAGCTGGATGGGCTCTAACCCAAGTAGAAATGAATGGATGGATGGCTGGATGGATGTTACCAACGACCCTGTTTGAATTAAGTTGATGTAAGTCTTCTGGGATATTTTTGATGTTAAAGGTAGAAATGATGGTTTGTTATGGACAGTACGGGTAAGATAGCGCTAATTTAAACGCTTTTGGTACGGTTGACTACTTTTGAAAATCGCATTTTAAGAAATTTTTTGTTACGAACAGTAGTGATAGGATGAAGCTGGACTTTAATGTAAGTCACGTGGCATTGGCGGATAATAGAGCCAGCTGTTTGCAGTTCAAACGTCAATCTGCTATCAGCAGCATATCATCGCCAGCCAAATCATCAGCTCTTTCCTCATTTTGGATGTTTAGACACCAAACGATAAGCTTGTGCGTAAGCACTGCAGATAGTGCTGCTTGTTGCATCCACACTATATATGTTTCTGTGCAGCTATTTGATAAGCCACAGCTGTAAGAGGGAAAAACATTTTTTTGTTGATTTTAACTGCAGCGATAAGGTGCTGTGTCTGCGCAGGGCCCTCGCATTGACGTTGGTTCAGGATGTGGTAAGAATGCTGAAGAAGCCAAGTGTTTCACAACCGTCCTCAAAAGCTTTTTAACCCTCACACTGCCAACGTCAGTGAAATTTTTCGGACTTTCCTGGAGTCTGCGGTAGTGTTTGTCACCAAGCAGGGATGTGTAGTATTTGGTAAATAAACGGGACTGAGCCCTCACATCCTGCCTTCATTCGGACGCAGACACTCTCTCTTTCTTTGCCCCTATGTTTGTCTCTGCGAGGGGGGCCCCTCTTATCACATGACCAGTCTGTTTTTGTGCTGCAGTGTCGAGTGCAGTCGGCCATGTGAATGTGACTGGACAAACTGTCAATGCAGCTCACCGTTAATCATGCTTATTTACCTTTCTTGTGTATTTGCGACCCCCAAATAGTCAACAAGCCTTTCTTGGGAGGTGAAGACTAGCATTGCGGGGGAATAAGATGACCCAGGAAAGCAATTAGAGCCTGGGGATGAATGAAATTCCTTTGCAGAGTAGACAGCCAGTGAGAAAATGAAGCAACTCTCCCTTCCCCCTGCACCTTTTACTGTAGTGCATTTATAGAACACTGGTATAAAAGCCCTCATACAGTTGTGATCAAAATTATTCAACCCCCACACAATTTTGGTGTTTTAGCAAGTTGGACATTTATTCCGTATTTTGTCTATAGTCATATCAAATAAAGATGCATTAAATAGACAAATGCAACTTGAATTACAACATATTTTGTAACCAAACAGTGTCATTTCTCTTAATATCTCATTGACAAAATTATTCAACCCCTTGAAGATCATAAATCTTAAGAACAGAATATGAATAAGGTCTTTTCAATCAGGTGTTGAAAAACACCTGTAGATGTGATTAGAACCATAACGAGCAACAATTAAACTGATTGAAAAAGACTGTGATGCTCAGCTTCTTGTAGAAGGTCAATGGTGTATTTGCAACATGGTGAAGTCCAGGGAGTGGTCAAAGAAGTCAAGAGAGGAGGTAATTTATCTTCATAAGAAAGGATGGTCTTTTCAATCAGGTGTCGAAAAACACCTGTAGATGTGATTAGAACCATAACGAGCAACAATTAAACTGATTGAAAAAGACTGTGACGCTCAGCTTCTTGTAGATGGTCAATGGTGTATTTGCAACATGGTGAAGTCCAGGGAGTGGTCAAAGAAGTCAAGAGAGGAGGTAATTTATCTTCATAAGAAAGGATATAGATATAAGAAAATAGCAAAGACATTACACATTCCAAGAGACACAGTTGGGAGCATAACTCGCAAGTTTAAAGGTAAAGGCACAGTGTAAACACTACCTGGACGTGGTAGAAAGAGGATGCTGTGTGCAACTGCTGTCCGGTATTTCAAGCGTACAGTGGTGAAAAACCCCCGGGTAACAGCTGAGGAACTACAACAGGACATTGCAGAGGGGGGAACGCAGGTTTCGTCCCACACAATAAGGCGCGCACTACGAGATGAAGGCCTCCATGCCAGAACTCCCAGGCGCACCCCACTTCTGATGACCAGGCACAAGAAAAATAGACTCCAGTATGCCAAAAATAATCTGGACAAACATCAAAGGTTTTGGGAAACTGTACTATGGAGTGATGAGACAAAACTGGAACTCTTTGGGCCTTTGAATCAACGTTATGTCTGCTGGAGAAAAAATGAAGCATACAAAGAGAAGAACACTTTTCCTACTGTTAAGCATGGTGTGGGGTCAATCATGCTCTTGGGCTGTTTATCCGCCTCAGGTACCGGGAATCTCCAGCGCGTTCAAGGCATTATGAATTCTATTTCCTACCAGGATATATTAGCTGCAAATATCATGAAGTCAGTGACGAAGCTGAGGCTTGGGAGACGTCGGACCTTCCAACAGGACAACGATCCCAAGCATACCTCCAAATCAACATCAGAGTAGTTGCAGAAGAAGGTCTGGAAGACTCTGGAGTGGCCTTCACAGTCGCCAGACCTAAATCCTATAGAAAACCTGTGGTGGGACTTGAAGAAGGCAGTTGCAGCACGCAAGCCCAAGAATATGAATGAACTGGAGGCCTTTGCCCAAGAGGAATGGGCTAAAATACCTGTAGATCGTTGCAAGAAGCTTGTGTCCGGTTATGTATCACGTTAGAAGGATGTAATTACTGCCAAAGGGTGTTCTTCTAAGTACTAAAGATGCATGTAACTAAGGGGTTGAATAATTCTGTCAATGAGATATTAAGAAAAATGTCCTTTTTTGGAATTTTGTAAAATACAGTGTTACAATTTAAGTTGCATTTGTCTATTTGACACATCTTTATTTGACTATAAACAAAATACGGAATAAATTTCCAACTTGCTAAAACACCAAAATTGTGTGGGGGTTGAATAATTTTGATCACAACTGTAAGTGTCTTTATGGCACTTTATATACCAGTTTAACATGGAGGGGAAAAGGTTGCAGATTGGTTGCTCCTTGGTCAGGGACCAATTCACCTCTTCAGAAAGCAAGCACAGCTGGAGTGCATCAGAGCGGACGGCGATCTCGTAAAACACTCTCAACAAGATTCCATTTAGTGCTTTTTGTGTATGCGTCCGCCTGTGCCAAACGCACACAGGCCTGGTCCGAATCTACTCGCGGTTGAGGCTTAGCACACAGTTACTGGAATGTGCCGTCCCGCACGGCAGAGTGCTGCAAGAGGTCATGTAACTTCGAAACGAGTGTTCTGTTTGAAACTGCACAGCTTTTCTTTGAAGAATTTACGTGCGTGTGCATGCCATCATAAGAATAACTGTCGTCTCTGACTCAGGCTGAACGGCACCTGTGTGAGAATTCTGCAACGGACACTGTACGCTTGACTAGCATTGAAAAACGACAGGAATCTTGTTTGACACAACCACCAAGAGCTTGTATTTTCACCATAAAATGTTGTATGTATAAGACAACAGCTGTTTCTAATGGTTCGTGACAGATATTCAACAGAACAGACGGTATTTCACTTCTGCTCTAGCGAGGTCATTCCAGTTTGCGTCTCAGGCCCTTGGGATATTGTTAGCATCTATTTAACCACAGCATATAGCTCTTTTCTGACAAAGAAGCCCTGGGGTTACTTGCATACTCAGAGGTTTTTAAACACCATGTGACCCCTGTTACCCCACCCCTCCCCCAACCGTCCATGACCTCAGAAACCTGAGTATCACAACCCCAGGCAGAGCGGATGAGCTGAGATAAGAAACAGAGCCACATATATACAAATTTCATGGAAAAGCAGCGTGCACAATGGACTCACTTATGTTAGGAGTATCGAAATGGGGCTGCAGTCCAGACCTGTTTTCTGTGAATTTACTTTCTAAAGAAAAACTACTGAGAACAAGTTTGAAATTAATAATTTTTTATATATCAATTTCATTGGAGCCATGTTTGTTGAATACCTGCTTGCCTACTCACTGTTTGTGGTTCTTACATAATCATTCATACACTTCTACTCCTGAACCGTTGTACACGAAAGGGTGAACATTTGTCAAAAAGTGCACTTCTCCTGTACTGTTTGTGGTATTATTTTTCTGAACAAAAGCTATCATAAGTTGGATTGACTTGGAAATTTCTCACACAGCTCAATTTACTCTACAAAACCAAGTATGTAACTTTAGAGTGTTAAGGCAAATGGCCACAATTTTTGGCACATAAATTGTATGGGACTGACAGAAAATGTGTAAAATTTGAGCAAGATTGGTTAAAAAAATACCTGCCATCAAGCAAAATGACTTTGCAATGGTACCTAATGAATTGCCTATTCGTCAAATGTAAGGATGTAATTAATTTGGTTATAATTGTAAACTGCGATATTATTGATAATTCCCGTTAGCATTACTGTTTCACAATGCTATTCTTGTGAAACCAAG
Source organism: Nerophis ophidion (assembly GCF_033978795.1). Lineage (NCBI taxonomy): Eukaryota > Metazoa > Chordata > Actinopteri > Syngnathiformes > Syngnathidae > Nerophis > Nerophis ophidion. The sequence goes on along the minus strand of NC_084625.1, from coordinate 22,244,521 downwards.
ATTGATTACCTTACTTTGAAGAACTCTTGGATATACTGCTCATTTCTTTGGAGAAGCATCTTGCGTGCTAATGGTTAGGTAGCTCAAAAACTTACATGAATCCAAAACACATCAACATCTTTCCCCATTACAAACAGACATTTTGCTTTAGTATTAAACACTCTAAAACCTATACAAATCAAAACAGAAGAAGCTAAACATATTTAAAAACTCCAATAATAAAAGAAAAATAATATATCTCCTGCCAAAAATGTTTTTATTTATGTGTGTGTTTCTTATTTGGTTAAAATAAAAGTTGGTTAACATATTTTAGTTTGTGTATGTATAATTACTTTTTGAGCACAATACTGTGATGATTGTTGTCTCAAAAATTATGATATGAAATTGTAATATTGTTACATCCCTGCTTTGAGGATAACCTGTATAGTATGTATACTGGCTAAATTGCGGCCCTAAGCAGTTTTATTTTGCCGCCGCCCTCCCTCCCCTATAACAACTGTTCACAATGTTTTATTATTGTGAAACATTTGAGTTTCATTCGATGCATGTTTTGTACGAAGGCAAATTTTAAATTTCTGTCCGCCGCCATCAGACTCCTCAACAGCTGGCAGGACGTTAGAACAAACAATTAATGAGTGACCTCATAAAACTGGAAAGTCTCATTTTCAGTCGCACATAAATAATTGCACAGCTTTCCTTTGTATTATTTTTGTAATTCGTAAATGTTATACTTTTTATGATATTTTTAATTGAATCTTGCACTATCTTGCATTCTGAAGACAGGAAGTAAGAATTGCATTTACAGGGAAAAGTGTTTCTTACTGTTCAATGTAATTTGAAGTCATTTTTTTGTACAAAATAACAAATTCAAAAAACATTTTTACACAGCCGGGATTCAAACCCAGCACTTCTGTACTTACATGGTTAGACTCTTGACAATGTTTAGGGAAATTTGTCATTATATTCTTATCAATGGCGGAGCAGGAAGAGGCTAGGAATGCGTTTGTGGGCAAATTTCATATCAAGCACCCTGTTATTTATTGACATTTTACATGCGCTTATTCACGCAAAATGTGGTCCCCCCCAGATTGCTTGATCTTTGTATACCCTGTATGTATGTCTTTTCAGGCATTTTGAGCACAATCCATGGGGGGCGCCCCTTTTGTCATTTGCAGGTTTATTAACTTATTTCTGAACCTAATAACTAAACCCTGGCTATGTTCTTGTCAGCAAATCTATCTGTGTTTGGCTCTGGATGTGTTTATGTACGAATAATCCACAATTGATTTTTTCGAAAGTTGCTTTGTCTTTTTGCAACTTAAATACAATAATGATCAGGCGAGCTGATTTTTATAATGACCTCATTCTGGTGTAGTCCGGCGAATTATCTTTGTTCCATTGGATGCCACCCTCAGAGTGAAAGGAGGTCATTGGTTAACAGATGGAAATAAATTTTAATCCTGCCTTGTTCCATGCCAGAGGCTGTGGGTGAAATGTAAACTGCCAGTCGGCACGCCTCACTTTTGACGCCAAAGCGCCAAGTCATGAGAGGTGCGATTCGTACGGCAACCTTATTTCCACTCAAGTGGTCCAGTTTGTTACGGTACGGCTTGGAAATTGCGGCATAGCTACATCAGTGCTTAGGTTGACATTGCAGCAGAGGTACTCAGTTGGGCTGGACAATAAAACAGTATCATAATATATCGGGATGGACACATACTTGATATCAATAAAAAATGTGTTTGATAAAACGTTACATTTTTACTTTATGTTGGAAGGAAGCAAACTTTGCGGCACAAGGTGGTTGCACAAACAAAGGCACTCGCTCTCTGTTAACCAAATAACGCATGAAGTGATCACTGATCAGTGAGTGACACAGTAACAACCAATCAGGTAACAGTATCAACTAGCAGGATTGGTTGCACCTTCTTTTTGTCTTTTGTTTGATTCATTGAATGGAGTGAGAAGATTAAGTAAAAATGAGTGCTGCAGAGCGCAAAGAAATTGTCGATAAAACAGGAAAGTCACCTCCTACGGTACGGCAGTTTTTTGTTTTGTTTTTTAAAAACGGACCATAGTCAGACCAATGTGGTCAACCTTAGCAGCGCTTACCTCTTTAGAGCACAGAGGGCACTAAACCGTCAGAAAATTGTTCTTCTTAGCTTTCTCTGTTTACATTTTCACACTTTGTACTAGGGTTATCCCGATACCAATATTTTGTACCGGTACCAAATTTTGATTCTTTTGTAAATAAGGGAGACCCCAAAAAATTGCATTATTGGCTTTATTGTAACAAAAAAATCTTCCGGTACATTAAACATATGTTTCTTTTCGCAATTTTTTTCCTTAAATAAAATACAAGATAACTTGTCTTTTATTAGCAAGTAGGCATATTAGCAAGTAGGCAAACAAAGGCTCCTAATTTAGCTGATGATGTATGCAGTAACATATAGTCATTTTCCCTTCTATTATTTTGTCAAAATTATTGAGGACAAATGGTAGAAAATGAATTTTTAGACTACCATATTTCCTTTAATTGCCGCCGGGCATATGTTTTCCGCATGCCTCGTGTTACCGCCGGGTCAACCTCGTTTTGCAAAATAATTAGCGCATGTTTAGAATTAGCGCATGCCTAGATTTACTGCCGGGTCAAACTTGTTTTGCAAAATAATTAGTGCATGCCTCGGTTTACCGCCGGGTCAAACTCATCACGTCCCGAGTCTGTAACACGGGTGGGAAATAAGCCATATTTCCTGTCATGGCATAGCCTCATGTTACCTGCGCCGTTTCCACGTTTAATCCCCCGAGTTTAACACAGGCACTCACGTGACCCGCTGCAACCTATCGCGCTCTATATAATCCAGCGTTCCAAGATGGCTGCCAGGTGCGGTGGCTACGCCTGGGGACATCTGAAGCCGTTATGTTTTAAAGTTGTCGTTTGCCTGGATATTGTAAAAACAACCGTCCGACATTTTACAACTAATTGTAAACTTATAGGTGCCGACCATCAGGGCCGACTTGCGATGAGAGAGTGTGGCGATGTTAAGATATTAAGCCGAGTTGGTAAGTGAATTTGCTTGCTAATAGTAGCTACTAGCCGTACCCATGTATTTTCTATGGGCGGTTAGCATGGGGTTTTAATCCCGTTTCCTCCAATGTTCCTGATCCGATTGAATTTATATTTATGTCGAGTCTTTATTTTGGGTACTTACATACAATGACTGAGTGTTGTGGCATTTTAAGGCCATCTGCATTTTTTATGCTACATATTAACTGTTCTGAAGGTATGTATATTTATGTAATTGTTCCTTTAGTTCTACAAATAGGATATTGTTTCTGTTAAGGGTTTAATTATTATTATTTATTTCTATTACATATGTGTCGTTCGGAAAGGTAAAATGTGTTTCTTTAAGTTGTTCAACCGTTGCTATGGTTTCCGGTTGCTATGGTTATGGGCAGTTTCAATTTCCGCCGGCACGTTAAACAAAGTGTTAAAAGAGCTCCGGCATTAACAAGAAACGTAGCGTCGGTAATACTACACAGGAGATAGTTCACCACAGTTGCAGTTCAGAGGAATAACCACAGTAAGCTTTCTTTTTCAGTGTGTTATAAGTGACAGTTTATAAGGTGCACTTGTTAAAGTTTAGGACGTTTGAGCACTCACGTTGCCAGTAGATGAGAGGGGTGTGCTAACCGCAGCTCGCACGTGTGTTTGTTTGCTGCACAGTGACTTCACGAATGGCCGGTTTAGTCACGTATTAGTTAAGTTTGTTAAAGAGACCCTCTCCCCTGTTTACTATTTGGAGAGTGAGTTTGGAACATTTTCAAGAGTTTAGTTGTGTGCTATCGTGGCTACATTGCTGCAAGGGAAGTGGACAGCGCGAGTTGGGTAGGTAGCGTGTGAGTGGGGACGAGTGTATGAGTGTGTGTGTTATTGTCTGGTTATTGTATGTTTATGTGGTGTATATAGTAAATTGTTCAATTATATAAGCCGTCTCCTCTCACGCTCTCTTAGACTAGATTTATTGGGTAAATAGTGAATAGTTGGAGCATCCCCCCAAGGTAAAATACAGTCCTTTACAGGCTCCGGTACATTAATGTTTTTTTATTAAATGTGCTGTTCATGATGGTATCCTTACATCACACTCAAATGTATAAGCGCATGCCTAGATTTACCGCATGCCTCTGGTAAGCGCCGGAGTGAGAAGAGGTTTTAAAATAATTAGCGCATGCTTACTTTTACCGCATGCCTTTGGTAAGCGCAGGAGTGAGAATAGGTTTTAAATTAATTAGCGCCCCGGCGGCAATTCAAGGAAATACGGTATATGTATCAAGTGTTAATTCAAGGCTAAGGCAAAATATCGAGATATATATTGTGTATGGCGATATGGCCTAACAATATCGAGATAATAAAAAAGGCCATATCGCCTAGCCCTACTGCTTCCTCTCTGCTCCGCGAGGGCGTGTGACGTATGTGATGTAGGTAAGAAGGTGCGCTTGCTGTCTGAGAAGGAGAGACAAGATAGAGCAACGAGAGCCTGTAGTGTAATGTCTGCAGCTAATTTTCCTGAAGGAACTCTCCTGAAGGAATCAATAAAGTACTATCTAAAAGAACTGCATGAAAACGTATACTCGAATATCACGATATAGTCTTTTTATATATCGCACAGAGACAAACCCGCAATATATCGTGTTATCGATATATCACCCAGACAACCCTACTTTGTACTTTTTGTCACACTTTACTAAGCATTTCTTGCATTTTGCTTATTTCCAAACCTCATTCATTTTCTACCGCTTGTCCGAAAGGGACCAGCGGTAGAAAATGGATGAATGGATTTTTTTTTTTGTTCGTGATTTTAGATTTTTTTTTTTTTATACATTGCTTTCCACGGTTGTGTTTAGATTTCCTTCTTGATAGCTGAAAGGACTATAATCAAAGACATTTTTCATTTTAAATAAAAATGTTTACATTCAATATATTTTCAAAAATATAAGCATTGGTATAGACCGATATAAACCGGCTATATTGTGATAGTTTTTAGCCATATCACAACAAAAAAGCACAGTATGGAGGCCATCCAGCATGTTAGTTATTTTCCTTGGCATTTTGTCCTGATATTCATGAGGGAAACTTTACACACGCCTGAATCAGCTGTTTCCCAAGCTACTAGCCAATGCCATATCCGATATTATCTCCACTGTCTTCAGCCAGAGAGTGACTTTCAGATGTTAAACCACTACGGCGCCACACCTTTTGTGTAACCGCTATTAGTACGAGCACAGCACCACCTTGTCCAAACAGTACATTGATGCGCTTTGTTTTGAATACCTACTTTTTGAAATATGGCTGCACCGACAGAACAAAATGTCCACAAACACAGAATGTGTGTACTCAGTGTACACATGCTTGGATTATGTAATTGTAGCATAACTTAAGTTGACGACCTGCTAAGACAAAATGTTGAAATTGTTTATTTTTGTGGTTGAGGCGATCCCATTTGTAACATTTGCGTCACTCAAAACCACATTGTCCCGACGTCACTTCACATAGAGCTAAGAAATGCTCTCAGTTGCACCCAATCTACACAATGTTCACACCCAGCGGCGGTGCTGTGTGTAAACACGGAGGCTTGTTGACACTAAAATACGCCGTCGCAGATGACCCACCCCGTGTAGAGCTGTTTGCTCGTTGGTGAAATATTAGCTGTATGTTGACCGCTGTTGTGTTTTCAGGGGACACACATTGTCCAAGGGTGTGAGGGAGACTTTCACTAATCCTCAGGACTTGAGGTAATGAGTATATGAGCATGTTGTCTTTGTGTTCAGGCTTAACCATTAAATGCTACCTGAAGGTGGACGGATACACTGCCTTACCATAATGGATGTTTGCACCACGTTCTCCCAATTTTAATGTGCACCGAATAATGTTGTCCTGACACCAACATTCTGACACTTGTACCGGCACCAAAATTATTTCAATACTTTTTGATACTTTTCTAAATAAAGGGTACCACAAAATATTGCATTATTGGCTTTATTTTAAAAAGAAATCTAACGGTACGTTAAACCTATGTTTATTATTGGAAGTTTGTCCCGGAATAAAATACTGAACATACAAGGCACCTTGTCTTTTATTAGTAAGTAGGCACACATAGACTCCTAATTTAGCTGCTGACATATGCAGTAACATATTGCGTCATTTTCCATTCTATTATTTTGTCAAATATATTAAAGACAAGTGGTAGAAAATGAATTATTAATCTACTTGTTCATTTGCTGTTAATATCTGCTTACTTTCTCTTTTAACACGTTCTACCTACACTTCTGTTAAAATGTAATAATCACTTATTCTGTTGTTTGATACTTTACATTAGTTTTTGATGATGCCACAAATTGGAGTATCAATCTGATACCAAGTTGTTACAGGGTCATACATTGGTACTTTTCAGAGGCGGTATAGTACTGAATATGATTTATTAGTATCGCGGTACTGTACTAATACCAGTATACCATACAACCCCAGTACCGAATGTTTCCTACTTTTTATCGTGCAGTGACAAATATTTTCAACACAATAGGGCAGGAGAAATAAGTACAACTTACCACCCCTATTTCATCATCCGCCCCTTTTACGGCTGTGGTACAACTTCAAAAAGGGGAATTTGAATGAATAGAGTGAACCATCTTGTCAGTCATCCACAATCTTTGTCTTTGTCTTGGTCAGTGGCGGTGGCACCGCTTGTTTACACACTCAGGAAACACACTGAGAGAGCGCTTCGCTACTCACAAGTCGCTACTTGTGAGAAGCACCGCAAGCTAACAACAATTAAAGTTAAAGTACCATTGATAGTCACACACACACTTGGTGTGGTGAAATTACCCTCTGCATTTGACCCATTCCCTCGTTGCACCGGCTGGGAGGTGAGGAGAGCAGTGAGCAGCAGCGGTGGCTGCGCTCAGGAATCATTTTGGTGGTTTAACCCCCAATTCCAACCCTTGATGCTGAGTGCCGAGCAGGGAGGCAATTATGAGGAAAAAGGATGATTGCAAAGCCAAATGTCTCTGTATGGAAATATTTCATCTTAAAACAAGTGAGCAAAATGAGCCCATCAACATGTACGATCGAGCAGATATGCCAAATATGTTGGAAAGTGATGGCAAAAAACCCCCACCTCCCGTCAGGAAAAGCTTATTTTCAATGTGTATTTCTTGAAATTTTTCCTTAGAGATTAAGGGAATTTTCTTTTTTAGTCTAGTTTACTTTTTTAGGATATTTTAAAGTTCTTGACCTTCCAATTACAGTTTATTGATGGGTTACAATCAATTACAACAGGGGGCGGTATAGCTCAGTTGGTAGAGCGGCCAGGTTCGATCCTCGCTTCAGCCATCCTAGTCACTGCCGTTGTGTCCTTGGGCAAGACACTTTACCCACCTGCTCCCAGTGCCACCCACACTGTTTTAAATGTAACTTAGATATTGGGTTTCACTATGTAAAAGCGCTTTGAGTCACGAGAGAAAAGCGCTGTATAATATATAATTCACTTCACTTCCCTTACAATCATTAAGGCCTTAAATGGCATACATAAGTCATTTATTTCAGTGTTTTCCCGTTAAACACACATGAGGTAGCTTGGCTAACATTAGCAACCTTCGTGATGCGGGCACCTCACATGACCTACGCTGGCCGAGGATGGACAACCATGGCAATTCTCACAACAGACCACAACTCATATTTTCTGACATTCCCACAGTCAATAAATAATAGCTTCTTCAGCTGCCTGACATTTTATACTGAACTTGTTATCTGATGTAACCATTTTAAACAACTGTGAGGGTATATAATACAATCTGTGCAAGATGTTAAATGACTCGGCCTATTTTTATTGCATTGAAAGGGCTTCTTGGCATTTTTCCAAATATAATTTCTTGACATTTCTTCTTTTTTAAATTTTTAAATCAATCATCCACTTCAAAACACATTCATCATTTGCATTCCTACTATGATGTTTGTTTTATTAAATAAAATTGTTAATTGTTTAAAAATTGTATCCTAATTTAAGGCAAATAAAAAAGATTTCTGGGTATACTATATTGATCAACTAATTCAGAATGGGATGTTTATTTCGAGGGCTTAAATGGGCTGCAAAGAGAGATGCAAATAGCATCTTTAATTGCAGTTCAGTTCAGTTTCAGTTTTTTTCAAACATGCGTACGAGACAATGTTATGCATCACACATTTTCAGTTGTTTCATTACAGCACATCCAAAAAGGAGTAGAAAGAAGCAGAGCTTATTTATTAATTATAGCAATTGTATCCCATTTCCTTGTTGCCTGTTTTTAACAGAACAGTGAATAGATAAATAATGTACCATAAGTAAGTAAATAAATACCACAAACCCCATTTCCATATGAGTTGGGAAATTGTGTTAGATGTAAATATAAACTGAATACAATGATTTTCAAATCCTTTTTTAACCCATATTCGATTGAACGCACCACAAAGACAAGGTATTTGATGTTCAAACTCATACACTTTATTTTTTTTTGCAAATAATAATTAACTTAGAATTTCATGGCTGCAACACGTGCCAATGTAGTTAGGAAAGGGCATGTTCACCACTGTGTTACATCAACTTTTCTTTTAATAACACTCAATAAACGTTTGGGAACTGAGGAAACTAATTGTTGAAGCTTTGAAAGTGCTATTCTTTCCCATTCTTGTTTCATGTAGAGCTTCAGTCGTTCAACAGTCCGTGGTCTCTGCTGATGTATTTTACGCTTCATAATGCGCCACACATTTTCGATGGGAGACATGTCTGGACTGCAGGCGGGCCAGGAATGTACCCGCCACGTTGTTGTAACAAGTGCTGAAATAAGCAGGGGCGTCCATGAAGAAGACGGCGCTTAGACGGCAGCATATTTTGTTCCAAAACCTGTATGTACCTTTCAGCATTAATGGTGCCTTCACAGATGTGTAAGTTACCCATGCCTTGGGCACTAATGCACCCCCATACCATCACAGAAGCTGGCTTTTGAACTTTGCGTCAATAACAGTCTGGATGGTTCGCTTCCCCTTTGGTCCGGATGACACTATGTCGAATATTTCCAAAAACAATTTGAAATGTGGACTCGTCAGACCACAAAACACTTTTCCACTTTGCATCAGTTCATCTTAGATGATCTCAGGCCCAGAGAAGCCGGCGGCGTTTCTGGATGTTGTTGATAAATGGTTTTCGCTTTGCATAGTAGAGCTTTAACTTGCACTTGCAGATGTAGCGACGAACTGTATTTAGTGACAGTGGTTTTCTGAAGTGTTCCTGAGCCCATGTGGTGATATCCTTTAGAGATTGATGTCGGTTTTTGATACAGTGCCGTCTGAGGGACCGAAGGTCACGGTCATTCAATGTTGGTTTCTGGCCTTGCCGCTTACGTGGAGTTATTTTCTCCAGATTCTCTGAACCTTTTGATGATATTATGGATAGATGTTGAATTCCCTAAATTTCTTGCAATTGCACTTTGAGAAACATTGTTCTTAAACTGTTTGACTATTTGCTCATGCAGTTAAAAGTTAAAGTACCAATGATTGTCACACACACACTAGGTGTGGCTAAATTATTGTCTGCATTTGACCCATCACCCTTGAGCAGTGGGTAGCAGCAGTGCTGCGCCCGGGAATCATTTTTGGTGATTTAACCCCCAATTCCAACCCTTGCGCACGGCCACTGTCCCACTGCGCCACGCCGTCCCTTATCAGTATTTATTGCCACCTTTCCCAACTTCTTTGTCACGTGTTGCTGGCATCAAATTCTAAAGTTAATGATTATTTGATAAAAAAAAGTGTTTATCAGTTTGAACAGCAAATATGTTGTCTTTGTAGCATATTCAACTGAATATGGGTTGAAAATGATTTGCAAATCATTGTATTCCGTTTATATTTACATCTAACACAATTTCCCAACTTATATGGAAACGGGGTTTGTAAATACATAAGTAATCCATCCTTTCATCCATCCATCCATTTTAAAGTTAAAAGTACCAATGATTGTCACACACACACTAGGTGTGGCAAAATTATTCTCTGCATTTGACCCATCACCCTTGATCACCCCCTGGGAGGCGAGGGGAGCAGTGGGCAGCAGCGGTGGTCTTAATTTTCTACCGCATGTCCCTTTCGGGGTCGCGGAGAGTGCGAGAGCCTATCTCAGCTGCATTCGGGCGGTAGTCGGGGTACACCCTGGACAAGTTGCCACCTCATCGCAAAAATCATTATATAAAAAAAAAAAAAGGTTGAAGATGTTCATCATAAATATTGATCTTTGTACTTTATGAACAGTTGTATTTTGAACAGTCTCTTGAATATTGTTGCTCTGTTAGATTTCTTTGCGCAATCAATTCCAGAATTTAATTCCACATACGGATATGCTGAAGGTTTTAAGTGTTGGTACGCAGATACAAACGTTTTAAATTAGATTTTCCTCTAAAGTTATATTTCCCTTCTTTTGTTGAGACGAATCATACATTCTTGGGTAGCAGGTTATAGTTTGCTTTGTACACCGTTTTAGCTGTTTTCAAATGCACCAAATCGTTGTATTTCAATATTTTTGATTCAATGAATGAAGGGTTTGTATGTTCTCTATATCCAACATTGTTTATTATTCCAATTAATCGTTTTTGTATCACTTATATTCAGTGAAATGGTGTTAATATAAAGATCAATTCCTTTTGATTGCAGAAAGTTGATCACTTGTTGCTCCATTAAAGCGACGTCCATTTCCTCTGGTTATCCTCTGTTGTCAACTGCTCTTGCATTGGATCGAGGGTTGATGCTTAGCCCTGCAATGATGATGTCATTTTTTTGTTTAAACTGATCAATTTCCTATTTGATGTTTTCCAAAACACTGATATTCCCCAGATTGGGGATATCTTAATGCCTGGCATAGAGCTGTTGTCTCAATGCAGCCGTCTCCTCCCTGGAGTTCTTCAAATCAGTGTAATTTAGTTGCAACTGTTGCCACAATGTTTCTATCCATCCATTTTCTACCGCTTATCCCTTACGGGGTCGCTGCAATCTTTCTATCTTCATTTTAATGTTCTTCACAACACTACTGTTGTCCCAATGGTTGTTGACTTGCTGCTAAGTCATTCGCAATGTTGCATTCTCCTCTTTCAGCTTCTCCACCACCCGTTTTAATGCTTTGTCTTCACAGAGAATCTTCATTTTTTTCTCTGAAGTTTCAAAATTCCATCATATCTTTACAATATTATTGTCTGTCTTTGATAATCTGTTCTTGAATATCTGCAGCATTTTTTTGTACACCGTTGATCATCTGTTCCTGGAGATTGTCAACATTGCTTTGTGTCTTATTAATATTGTTTTGTTGAGTTCCTTCTAACTCTTAAGTCCGGTTCCACCTCTGGTAAAGGTGTATTGCCCCGTTGACGGCTTCTTGTCGTGTTCATGGTTTCTCTGCAGTGACTCTTTGGTGTTTTTTTGTTTGTAAGTAAATGTATTGCGTTTGAATGGGGTATTTGCGCATTAGTGCTTAAATTGGTCTTAAAATAATGCTGACAATAACATTGTTTTATCGGCAATATATCATCCAGCAAAAAGTGTTATGGTCCAGGGCTAGGTCCGTGTCATTTACATAGAACAGCAACCTAGAATGGTGGAAAAATCAGGGTTTAAAATGGAATTTTTTTTTTTTTTTTTTTTTTTTACCTGTAATTTTGGATATTGGAAAAAAAGCTGTAATATGCATGCCAACGGGTGATAATACTTATTTAGTTTTACTATGTTTGACGTTAATATATCATAAACCGTAACAATGTCCTTGTGTGTATATCAATTAGTGCACTGCTCAGCATACGACTGATGAGACGAGACTTTTGTAGCTGTTTATTTTTGTCCCCATTGGATAGCTAACAGAAGCCTTGCAGCTCAATCATCAGCCAATCGGCAAGCGCCTGCTTAGTCAAGTGTCCAGTCATGCAGGCTTTTTGTGGAAGTTGAAACCCTACACTTGGGGGAGCTCCCAGAAGAAGGCAGGTCAGCCTGGAGGACAGTCCGGGCGAGTGGAGACGGCGCTTGAGTGTAGCCCCACATCCCTTCACAGCAGGTGTGTGTTGACAGAGCAAATATACGCTCACCACAGTTGCCACGACTGCCTCGTGTGTCCGCGCTTGTGACTCAGCCTCTACCAAGCGATGCCATTAGCGCGAGACGCTGCAAAACATGCAACAACGCAGCCACCCGGGTCTGGCGTCGTGTTCCTGTGACAAGGTCAACAGGAGCATGCTGACTCTTACGTAAAATGAAACTTCACAGACTGTACTTTCAGACAAGGAGGCTGTAGAAGGGAACAGAAACTTTTGTGAGTGGGCTAAATCTGCTTGGAAAGTACCCCAAATTATTCATGTATTATCTTTAGGGTCCCATAGTATTGTATTTTTCAACCATATTGGAAGTGTATTGTGCAAAATCTAGCCTTGGTGCTGGAATTTAGGCAGTTTAAAAGTGATTTTAATAAGCACTACTGGGAACCTTTATGCTCATGAGCTGTGTTCAAGAAAAGCTATTGTGCACTGAAACCATTTTCTACATTCACTGTATGTGCACTGAAACCACTTGATGCAGACCCTGTGTCGGTCCGTCTTGGTGAAGGAGCTAAGCCAAAAGGCAAAGCTCTCAATTTACCAGTCGATCTAGGTCCCTATCCTCACCTTTGGTCATGACCTTTGGTCATGACCTTTGGGTTATGACCGAAAGGACAGGCTCACAGGCGCAAGTGGGCAAAATTAGTTTCCTTCGTTGGGTAGCGGGTTCTCTCTTAGAGTTAGGGTGAGAAGCTCTGTCATTCGGGTGGAGCTCAAAGTAAAGCCGTTGCTCCTCCACATCAAGAGGAGCCAGATGAGGTGGTTCGGGCATCTGGTCAGGATGCCACTCGGACGCCTCCCTGTGGAACTGTTTAGGGCACGTTCGAAGGGCACGTTCGACCGGTAGGAGGCCACGGGGAAGACCCAGGACACGTTGGGAAGACTGTGTCCCCCGGCTGGCATTGAAAGGCCTCGGGATAACCGAGAAAAAGCTGGACAAAGTATCTGGGGAGAGGGGAAGTCAGGGCTTCTCTGCTTAGGCTGCGACCCGATTTTGGAAAAGCAGAAGAACATGGATGGAATCTGGTCCAATAATATTTATTGCATAACATAAATTAATTTCCATACTTAAATAACAGCCAAATCAAATGTTACACATACCACGTAACTTCCTGGCGGTAAGGTGCAAAAAGTTATTTTGAGGTTTCTCGATGTTTACTTTTTCTCCCTTTCCACTATTTTGTTACACTTTATTAAGCATTTATTACATATTCCTTATTTTTGCATCTTAATTTAAAGAGGTTATTATTAGGTGGTTATTCTGATTTTAGAATTGGGTTTACATGAATTGTTTTAGTGTTGACATTTCCTTTCCTTTCTGCCTTGATATCTAAGGGGATTACTGTATAATCCGAGGAAGGTTACATTTGAAATAAAAGTGTTAACATTTAAAATATTTTTCTTCTGGTGCATGTTTTCTATAGATAATAAGAAGCATCAATAATTATCGATATCTACCAAATTAAAAACATATTTTGTGATCTAGTTTTCAGCCATATTGTGGGCACACACTACTGGTATAACATCATTAAAATGTCCATTTTGATTAATGTAATACATTTTAATATTGGCATACGTCGTTGTATTGAAATGCCTGTTTTCAGGAGGCATGCCTGTGTCACGTTTGGACTCTCATGACTGATAACGGTGGTGTGAGTGAGGTATCAGGCAGATCATATGGTCTTGCGACACGTTTATCAGTGTTTATGTACACACAGACACACACATGAGATTACACCCCAACTGTCGCAACACAGCGCAACCCAACTTTTTATTAAACTCTAAACTGGACACATTGAGAGGGTTTTTTCTTTTTTACAACTGGCTTAATCGTCTTTTGTTTCTGTGTGTTTGTGCAGAGACGCGGGGCCATCTCCTATGACAGCTCGGACCAGACCGCACTGTACATCCGTATGCTGGGTAAGTGTTGGTGTACACAAAAACAAACACACTTTTGGCCTGTAAACGCAACAAGATGGGGAAAGGTTGGCTCAGCATTCAGTGGGGAGGTTGGTCGAGTGAGATTATGGAAAGATGCATCTTTAAAGCGCATGTCCAATAAATCCTTTGTAATCTCTCCATCACAATAGGCTTATGTGGAGTTCAATTGATGCTATTTGATTGCATTTTACCACAGACAAGTCAGCATTTATGTTCATGTGCTCATTTGTGTTTGTGCATACTGTGATTTTACTGTGTCATTTTGCAAAAGTAAACACATAAGCAGGTTAAATAGAGGCTGAGGAGGCAGGTTGAAATAAGTGTGTGTTGGCTTTTCACCTGAAGACCGCTTGTAGTCATGACATGGTTGGAGTCATCCAGGGAAGTTGTGTTTTGTACCATGCCTGCAGTGAACACCATCCTACCTATACTAATAAAACAGTATTTTAAAATAAAATATTGAACGGGTATTAGAGATGCGCGGTTTGCGGTCACAACCGTGGAGTCCGCGGATAAATCGCGGGTCGGGCGGGTGACATGACGAAAAAATAGATTTTAAATATATTCGGGCGGGTGGCGGTTGAACCAATTCGGAAATATATATTGTAATAATCCCAGGAATGTAGGCTCATAAAACTTCTTCGTTTGTCTTGTCTTTATTGCACAAGATGTAATACAACCACACAACAGCTCTCATGTCTCTAACGCTTTTCCAGGGACAACTCAAACTCTCACTTCCTGTCGATAACGTCACTTCCCTATCTCTCCCGGAACTCCCGCCCCCCAGTCAAAGTCATTGGCTAACACCCCGTAGCCAGCCGCTACATTATACATAGTTAAATGTTATGTTGAAGAGGTTCATTTAGCCTACTGACGTGTATTTATAAATGGTTGATTTATATAGGCTAGTAGGTAAAGTGTTGTACCTGACAACTCTTGATGGTACAATCCATATAACACGTCACAGACAACGTCACGCTAACATCACGTGACACCTCTGATGAAGGCTGCAGAAGCAAGGTAGCCCAAACTTGTCAGGTACAACACTTTACCTTACTAGCCTATAGAAATCAACCATTTATAAATAGTTAAATGTCGTTACCCACATACGTAAAACGAGCAGCACTCTTTGAAACAGTATGTGGGCATACTTTTATTTTGAAGTGTCTCGTTTGGTCTGTCGACGGATGTAAGGAAGCTACTTCCGGGTATGGCCAACGAGGTGTTTGTCATTTGTTGGTATTTTTACTTGGTAAAATGTTTGATCCACATGCTGTGCATGTTATTATTTTTACGTTTGTAACATGCTTTATTTATTACAGTTTTCACGGTGAATTTGAAGGGAAAGGAAGCCTTCAAATAAATCAGTTCAAGAAAGCCATTGTGTCCGTGCTATTTGGAGGGAGTTACACTTTCTAACCTCACTAATGCCTTGCATCGTCTATATTAGATATATAACAACGGGCGGGTGGCGGGCGGGTGTGTGTTTGATGAAATGTTGGTTCGGGTGGGTGGCGGGTGAATGACGACTTTAGTGATGCGGTTGCGGATGATATAATTGCCTACCCGCGCATCTCTAACGGGTATACATTACAGACGGATGAATGTAGCAGTTATGTTTAAAATGTAAATGTCAAATACTTATGAAATATGTAGCGTAATCAAAGAATGTTAGTATATATCGTCATTGGCGGAAGTATGCCACAAAAGGCGTTTTGTGGCGCTAAAGAAGATTTTGTTTGTATCCTCATTTCCATCCATCCATCCATCCATCATCTTCCGCTTATCCGAGGTCGGGTCGCGGGGGCAACAGCCTAAGCAGGGAAACCCAGACTTCCCTCTCCCCAGCCACTACGTCTAGCTCTTCCCGGGGGATCCCGAGGCGTTCCCATGCCAGCCGGGAGACATAGTCTTCCCAACGTGTCCTGGGTCTTCTCCGTGGCCTCCTACCGGTTGGACGTGCCCTAAACACCTCCCTGGGGAAGCGTTCGGGTGGCATCCTGACCAGATGCCCGAACCACCTCATCTGGCTCCTCTCGATGTGAAGGAGCAGCGGCTTTACTTTGAGTTCCTCCCGGATGGCAGAGCTTCTCACCCTATCTCTAAGGGAGAGCCCCGCCACACGGCGGAGGAAACTCATTTCGGCCGCTTGTACCCGTGATCTTATCCTTTCGGTCATGACCATAGGTGAGGATGGGAACGTAGATCGACCGGTAAATTGAGAGCTTTGCCTTCCGGCTCAGCTCCTTCTTCACCACAACGGATCGGTACAACGTCCGCATTACTGAAGACGCCGCACCGATCCGCCTGTCGATCTCACGATCCACTTTTCCCTCACTCGTGAACAAGACTCCTAGGTACTTGAACTCCTCCACTTGGGGCAGGGTCTCCTCCCCAACCCGGAGATGGCATTCCATCCTTTTCCAGGCGAGAACCATGGACTCGGACTTGGAGGTGCTGATTCTCATTCCGGTTGCTTCACACTCGGCTGCGAACCGATCCAGCGAGAGCTGAAGATCCCGGTCAGATGAAGCCATCAGGACCACATCATCTGCAAAAAGCAGAGACCTAATCCTGCGGTTACCAAACCGGAACCCCTCAACGCCTCAACTGCGCCTAGAAATTCTGTCCATAAAAGTTATGAACATAATCGGTGACAAAGGACAGCCTTGGCGGAGTCCAACCCTCACTGGAAATGTGTTCGACTTACTGCCGGCAATGCGGCTTAAGCTCTGGCACTGATCGTACAGGGAGCGGACCGCCACAATAAGACAGTCCGATACCCCATACTCTCTGAGCACTCCCCACAGGACTTCCCGAGGGACACTGTCGAATGCCTTCTCCAAGTCCACAAAGCACATGTAGACTGGTTGGGCAAACTCCCATGCACCCTCAAGAACCCTGCCGAGAGTATAAAGCTGGTCCACAGTTCCACGACCAGGACGAAAACCACACTGTTCCTCCTGAATCCAAGGTTCGACTATCCGGCGTAGCCTCCTCTCCAGTACACCTGAATAAACCTTACCGGGAAGGCTGAGGAGTGTGATCCCACGATAGTTGGAACACACCCTCCGGTCCCCCTTCTTAAAGAGAGGAACCACCACCCCGGTCTGCCAATCCAGAGGTACCGCCCCCGATGTCCACGCGATGCTGCGGCGGCGGACGGTGGTCCAGAATCGCTTCGAAGCCGTCCGGAAGTCGTTTTCCATGGCTTCCCCGAACTCCTCCCATGTCCGAGTTTTTGCCTCCGTGACTGCTGAAGCTGCACACCGCTTGGCCTGTCGGTACCTGTCCACTCCCTCCGGAGTCCTATGAGCCAAAAGGACCCGATAGGACTCCTTCTTCAGCTTGACGGCATCCCTCACCGCTGGTGTCCACCAAGGGGTTTTAGGATTGCCGCCCCGACAGGCACCAACTACCTTGCGGCCACAGCTCCGATCTGCCGCCTCGACAATAGAGGTGCGGAACATGGTCCACTCGCACTCAATGTCCAGCACCTCCCTCGTGACATGTTCAAAGTTCTTCCGGAGGTGGGAATTGAAACTTTTTCTGACAGGAGACTCTGCCAGACGTTCCCAGCAGACCCTCACAATGCGTTTGGGCCTGCCAGGTCTGTCCGGCATCCTCCCCCACCATCGCAGCCAACTCCCCACCAGGTGGTGATCGGTAGAAAGCTCCGCCCCTCTCTTCACCCGAGTGTCCAAAACATAAGGCCGCAAATCCGATGACACAACTACAAAGTTGATCATGGAACTGCGGCCTAGGGTGTCCTGGTGCCAAGTGCACATATGGACACCCTGTTTGAACATGGTGTTTGTTATGAACAAACTGTGACGAGCACAAAAGTCCAATAACAAAACAACACTCGGGTTCAGATCCGGGCGGCCATTGTTCCCAATCACGCCTCTCCAGGTTTCACTGTCGTTGCCAACGTGAGCGTTGAAGTCTCCCAGTAGGACAAGGGAATCACCCGGGGGAGCACTTTCCAGTACTCCCTCGAGTGTTCCCAAAAAGGGTGGGTACTCTGAACTGCTGCTTGGTGCGTAAGCACAAACAACAGTCAGGACCCGTCCACCCACCTGAAGGCGGAGGGAGGCTACCCTTTCGTCCACTGGGTTGAACTCCAACGTACAGGCTTTGAGCCGGGGAGAAACAAGAATTGCCACCCCAGCCCGTCGCCTCTCACTGCCGGCAACGCCAGAGTGGAAGAGGGTCCAATCCCTCTCGAGAGAAGTGGTTCCAGAGCCCTTGCTGTGCGTCGAAGTGAGTCCGACTATATCCAGCCGGAATTTCTCGACTTCGTGCACTAGCTCAGGCTCTTTCCCCCCCAGTGACGTGACGTTCCACGTCCCAAGAGCTAGCTTCTGTAGCCGAGGATCGGACCGCCAAGTGCCCTGCCTTCGGCTGCCGCCCAGCTCACATTGCACCTGACCTCTATGGCCCCTGCTATGGGTGGTGAGCCCATTGGAGGGGTGACCCACGTTGCCTCTTCGGGCAACAGTCCCGGCCATCGTGCCCCCCTCTGGGCCTGGCTCAAGAGGGGGGCCCCGGTGACCCGCGTCCGGGCGAGGGAAATCTGGGTCCATGCTTTTTCTTCTTCATAAAGGTCTTCGAGCTGCTCTTTGTCTGATCCCTCACCTATAACCTGTTTGCCTTGGGAGACCCTACCAGGGGGCTTTATTACCCCGGACAACACAGCTCCTAGGATCATTGGGACAGGCAAACTCCTCTACCACGATAAGGTTGCAGCTCAGAGAGGAGTGTATCCTCATTTCGTTTTTTTAATATGCATAAAGGAAACAACCCGCAAAAATGCTGTTTGGGTTTATTCATAACATGTATACTAAGAAATAATGTATAATTAGTATTTTACAAGTTTTGTAAGGATTTTTATTTACGGGTACTAATAAATAAACGTGCATGATGAGCAATAACCAAAAAGACTACATTGACAACTTTAGTTCAGTTCAATCCAATATGGTCAATAGTCATGTTTGTATTTCAGATAATGTCTTTGACATTAATTGAAAAAGTAACAAAACACAATAAATTGGCAACAACTACTAAAATCCAGTCTTTTTTTAGACGCCCTATCTTGGAGGAAAAAATTCAGAAATAGAAATACGGCTGTAATTCTGTCACAATAATGGCGTTCAAAGCAATGCTAAATTAGCGATTATCTCTTTGAGCTTTGGAATGAACGCGTCCACTATGCTGCCGAACCGAAGTTTAGTATTGATGTATACATGTGGTAATTCAGTCCATCAAAATACAAAAGTAGAACAAACAAAGATCTGCCAAGCATGAAGACCACATGGGTGAAGACACATGCTACTGAAGTGACCGTTTGCCATATTCATGTGGCCCCTCCAAGTGGTTGTGGCCCTAAATGCATAGTTTGTCAACCTGAGCGTACAAACACCGCACCTCAAATAGGCAGAGAGAAAGGGAATGGTCTTTATCATGTTTGATGTTATTTCCTTTGAAAGCAGATATTATATATCGAGGAAAGTTTTAACTCGACACCAGTTTTCTCCGCTCTAACACCGGGTTAACGTCATCAACCTGAACATGTAAACACTGTGCCTTAAATAGCTTAGGTTTCCTGTTCTTACTTTTAAAGATCTAAGATAATTTGAGATCATTTTATAAATGCATTCCTTCAAACTGAATCCCCCCCCACTAATAAATACATCTGTTTTATGTAATTGGCCAAATAATTATCCATCCATCCATTTTCTACCGCTTGTCCCTTTCGGGGTTGCAGGGGGTGCTGTAGCCTATCCTAGCTGCACTTGGGAGTAAAACAAGGTACACCCTGGACAAGTCGGCACCTCATCAGATAGACAGACAACATTCACAGTCACATTCACACACAAGGGCCAATATTGTGAAAATGTATGTACTGTAGGTAGACACCATAATTCCTCAATTAGTGGCCTCCGTTCAAACAAGGGGTTAGCATCGCCAACCTAAACATATGAACTACACACTTTTTAATTTCGCTCAGAGAAAATATAACTGGTAGTTATTATGAATCATGTACATTTTTTAAAAGGTAACTTTTAACTTGAAAATACATTCCTACAAATAATGGCCGCCTACCAATAAATACCTCGCCCCGAATTAATGGCTGGTATTGTTTGGTGTTATGTATGGTAAATTCCATTTAGCATCTTTGAAAGTTGTATTTTTCTCCACTCCAACAGACACCGGGTTAGCATCGTCAGCATGAACTTAAAACGGCACACCTCAAATAGACAACGCCATTTCTCCTGTATTCAGAGAAAAAAAAAAAGTCATTATTATGTATTACTGCTTTTGCAAACAGTATTAGAACATATTAGATTATTTGATATCAATTTTAAAAATCATTCATACAAGTAAGTGCGTCCCCACTAATAAATACCTTTTGTTTTATGTAGTTGACCAACTTGCATTTAGCATAGTGGAATGTTTGATACATACAATTTATCCTCAATTCCTCTGCTTCATTATCAACCTGAACAAATGGACGCTGTACCAATAATAGACGCCTCCATTTCTTCCCCACACAGTGAAGAAATTAATAACGTTATGAAAAATAATCTGAGTACCTTTTGTTTAAAATATGAATATTATTTGATATGTTTAAGAATGTATTTCATTCTTATAAATGCCTAAATCTAAACAGATGCACTGTTCTTTCTGGGGGTGAGTTAATAGAATTTCTGGGTTTGGCCGTAGCATGAGTAAATATGGTATCTATTTTTTCAGGTATTTGCATAGATGGTACGGTGTTTGCAAGCAACAAAAGACACAAAAGCGTCACAACATTTGTGTCTTAATATCTGATGGCGAAACAAAGGAACTCTGAATGGCTTTGCTTAATCTTCACTTGTATGTTTACCTTCCAGTGGTTGATGCTTGTGAGTCAACAGCTGCTTTGTGTGTGTGAGTGTGTGTGTTTGTGTGTAGCCTTCATAATCGCTTGGCTGGGGCCAGCAAGTATGATGACGTGCTTTCATACGTCACCAGCACAAAGCATCTGTCTTTGTGGACGCGCTGTATTAAAGCTGAGCGTGAGCAGTGGCACGCTAATGCAGGCAAGGGTTCAGCCCGCCATGTTGAAGCACATCGCTCGGGGATGGCATGACCTACATCCACGCCTCTGATGCACTGTGGATGGGAGCGAAAAGCCTTGCAACGCTCCAAATGTGCAGCAATCACGTAGTCAAGTGCGCGCACGTGCCGAGGCCGGGCACATGCGTCGTGCAGATGGGCCTGATGCACGCACGCACGCATGAATTGATGGCCTCGGGCTGCATGAATTGTTGTGTTGGATTTATGATTCACACGTGCAGCGCCGCAGATTAGACACGCATTCCTTTATGATGACAATTGTTGAGCATCTTTACTCAATAGCTTGGGTTGTACATCTTAGTTTCTGTTATTTTGTGTTGTATTCAAAGAGCCGTTTGTCGCTTGGGGGGGCCACACATGTATGAATGTATAAATGTGAGTGATTGCACATGTTACACAATCACAAGTGCTATGCTGGAAACACACCACTTTCCAATGATGAGGAACACCCGGAAACGACTAATGTTTAGTAACGCATTTATAGTCTTATCTGGGTTTAAAACGGGGGTGCCCAAATGTTTTGCCTCCAAAGGCCAAAGTGTTAATGTGCCAATGGGCCACGGACCAAACAGTGATTTTAAGTGTTAAACACACATCTCTAAATGTAAATAATAAACCTTCTTCCACAAATAGTTTGTGTGAGCTTTAGGGGTGTCCCGGTGCAATGCCGACATTGGAACCTAGAGTATTGGCAGATACCGATATTAATCTGATACAATACCAACAGGAATATTTATATTTTTTTGTCAATCAAGTAGGGGTTTAACGATACACAACAATTTCAGTTCGGTACGTACCTCGGTTCAAAGGTCACGGTTAGGTTTATTTTCAGTACAGTAAGAAAACAACAAAATATACATTTTTTGATTATTTATTTAACAAATTTGCTAAATCTTCCACCAAAAATATTTTTCTTAGTGAAATATTTGATGTGAAGTAATCGGAAACTTGGATAGGTCAATAATTCATAATAACATTGATTTTGATTCAATATTATGTTTAGAGCAATGAAAGTTTGAAAGAAAAAAAA
Organism: Nerophis ophidion; assembly: GCF_033978795.1. Classification (NCBI taxonomy): domain Eukaryota; kingdom Metazoa; phylum Chordata; class Actinopteri; order Syngnathiformes; family Syngnathidae; genus Nerophis; species Nerophis ophidion. The sequence continues at coordinate 22,222,272 of NC_084625.1, read as the reverse complement.
CAGCTTTGTTTTATTAGTCAACGTTGCAAGTTTTTCTAAATTACATTAAGCTTTTAAGCTTTTTAATTACACTTTTGTTTGTTTTTGTTTATTTTAATAGTAATTTTACAATGTGCCGTGGGCCTTTAAAACATTAGCCACGGGCCGCAAATGGCCTCCGGGGCACACTTTTGACACCCCTGCTATAGATAATAAAAAATAAAATCTGATACATCTATGGGTAAAAAGCAGAGCCTGGGGACGCATGCGCGTTTATCATAACTCTCTCGCTCTGCTCTCTCTGTCTATCCCCCTCGCTCACAAATGTTGCTGCGTGCAGCACTTTTTGTTGTTGTTTTTAACCCCTTCTTAAACCTGAACGTACATTGAAAATACACGCAACCCAAACTTAAAATGCCGGACATTTGAGGCATTTAAGAAACTCCACCTGGACAGCTCCGCAAAGAGGACATATCCCGTGAAAAGAGGAGGTGTGGTCAGTCTATCATAGCCCAGTCGTTGCAAGCATGCCCTGTGTTGTTGTTTTTTTGATTGATTGAAACTTGTATTAGTGGATTGCACAGTACAGTACATATTCTGTACAATTGACCACTAAATGGAAACACCCGAATAAGTTTTTCAACTTCTTTAAGTCGGGGTCCACGTAAATCAAATCATGGTGCCTCGGTGTGCATTGTATACACAACGTGCAGTGCGCTACTTAATATGTCCATGTCGTTCGGTACACCTCCGAAACCTCCGTACCGAAACGGTTCAGTACAAATACACATACCGTTACACCCCTACAATCAAGTAAAATTAGCCAGAGAATAATTGTAGCTATGAAAAAAGCGATGCTGTTTCTTTATTGTTACTGGACGCTTTTTAACTTTGTATGTGTGATTAATATGCAACTATAATTGTTTCATACTTGTTTGTATTGACAAATGTCATTTTTTACACTGCAATATTGTTCAGTTAAGGACATTTATTACATATGTTTAACTTGCGTGCTTAGCTATTGTGTAGCTGCTAGCTCCTAGTAGCCCTTTTTTGCTACATTTTGTAACTGACTTCACTAAAATACAAGAAAAGAGTGTCGATCTTTGCACAAGTAGGACTGCTGCTATTTGGACGTACACATGTTTTTGGAAGCTAATTGTGAATATTAGCCAGATATTCGATATCGATATCGGATCGGGACACCCATAGTGAGCTTGAAAGAGGTCAGTATTAATATGTATTTGGTAAGCCATTCTTTGAGGGCCAAAGAAAACCGCACAACGGACCTAATTTTGCCCCTGAACCCTACTGTGAGTACCCCTGGTTTAAGATCACCTTTTTGGGTCCTGAAAGCGAAGCTGGTTACATTGCAAGTCTAGCTTTTTGTTTGTCATATCCTCTTCAATGTGTGTGTGCGTGTGCGTGCGTGTGTGTTGCACATGGGAAACATTTCATACACATAATAATAATAATACCACGCATGTCTGACTTTCCAAAAATCACATCTTTGGCTTGTTCTCCTTTTACTGCCACAATGGTGGGGGTTTACCACAATAAGGGGATAGAGCACCAAAGTCCCAATCCACTTCTCAGGGCTCGGTTTAAGAGGGTTTATTTGCTCAATCAAACATGACTGAGTGGTTTGGGATGCGGGTAGGGGGGCTGTTCTGTCTACCGTGTGAAGCCGGAATAGTGCAGTTTGTTTTAACACAAAACGAAAACCTTCTTTATTTGCAGCTTCCATTCGAGGAAAATTGTTTTATATAACGGATTTAACATTAATCATCAGCTACAGTTAAAAAAAGACCACAGGCCATGTTTAGTCTAGTTTTTATAATGCAATTGCATCTTTGAAAAATAAACTATATGGGGGATAGAACAGTGCCCCCATCTGGCTGTAAAGAGGAACGTGGGACAAAGCACAGCAGTGCAGGATGTTGCCTGATGGGCTTTTTAGAATTATTGATCATACAGAGGGTGAAATTATCATGCGAATGTGACAATCATCAAATTTCTGTCCAAAACCAATAAAAAAAAACATTTTAAGTTTACTTATTTTTATCATCAAACTCAGGGGACTGCAACCCTTGGCTCTCAAGCTCTGTTGTAGCTCTCTGACTTGTTTTAACCCCAAAGTGAGGCAAGTTTGCATTTTTAAAAAGAGTTGTATAATATCTGAATGTCTGTGGGGCCGTGCTTGTGAACAGGCAGAATCCTGAGGCAAGTAAAAGACTGTAAGCCTGTATGTTTAGTTCAGCTTCTTGAGTGTTTAACCCCTTGGGTGAGCTAACTATGAATACTTGCCAAAGAAGAGAACAGGAAAAAGTTATAATTTCATATGGACAAATTGGTTTTCCTATAAAATGAAATATGAAAAAGATGAAAGCTTTTAAATGTTAATAAGCTGTGTTACATTGTTGGGCTGTGTACTATTTTTCTTTAGTGGAAGAGGCAGCAAAATGGCTTGTTTGGTAGTAAAGGTGCAGACACCTGATCTAACTTCAAACGTGCCAGAGGATGTATTTCATCCAATAGATGCCGTGCCTCCTTTTATTCCCGGTAGCACTTTTACAAATAGTGTGCCAATATTTTGCCATCAATTCTTACCTTTTTATATTGCATTAGCCATCTTTACTAAAACACACACCACCCGCCACACAGCAGAATTGGCATCTGTAAAGCTGTGGTTTACAGTGAAGTTAAGAAAGCGCATCCATATGCGGAAAAATATCATATTTGTCTGGTACTGTATACTATAATGAGTTAATTATGCATGGGGGAAATGATAGAGAATATGATATTGGTAGTCAACAAAAAAAGTCTTACCATCTCCTTATCTGCTTCATTTACATTTCTAAGAATGTGTTACTGTAGTGCTTTGTTCGCCTGCCCTGTGGTATCGCTCATCATTGTGGCTCTTTACCTCAATTCTATATGTTCCTAATAATTTGACCATATGCGCCCGCGCGCACACACACACACACACACACACACGTTTCTGTTGGAAGTGCATCAGCCTTGAAGAAATAAGTGCCAATTTCTTCCAGGAGATGTGAGAGTGAGAAGTCAGGTTGGATTTGAACCGGAACAGCGAAGCTCCCACCCATATATGGGCATCGACTTTCGAAACCTTCACAGTGAGTACAAGCCTCCGCCGCCACCACCACTTCCAGATGGTGTACCACCTTGTGCCGTCCACCTTCACACACTCATGATAAAGCCAAAGATGTACTTTTTTTTTACCCCATTAACACTTTGTCAATGACATCACATGCCTACACAGACACATTGTATGTCCGTTTGAGTGTGTGTGCGTGTGTGTGTGTGCCCCACCTCATGCTGCTGTGTTTCAAGCTTGCAGCCACCGCTGATTCTGACATGCTGCTTTTGTGTGCTTGTGCGAGAGAATACTGACAAAGCAGGTTGCTGCAGACAAAAAAGCTGAACAAGTGGGTGGCTTTGTCAGCACCTTTGTGTGTCGCTGACCGCGTGACCCCTGACCCCCCTGACGAATTTGCAGATTTTGCCAACAGTCCTTGCACAATAACACAATCCTACTCTATTTTTTGTGTTTGTTTGCGTGCATGTTTCGCACAGCTCGTCTCGGCTGCGGTGCCACGCCAGCAAGCTCCACCCCCGAGAGGAGGGTCCGCAGACTGCTCAGCCTCCAGAGGTACCTGCACTCGTCCCGCCTGCTGCGGGGAGCCCCCCAGCAGATCCCCCTCCCCATCCTTGATGAAGACTACACTGGACAGGCCCGAGTACGACACACTTTGACAATTGGAGCAAAACTTCTCTTCAGTATACAATCTTTACTCATCATGCTGCTCTCTTGTTTTGTAGTGCATGCTGGAAAAAGTCGGGAACTGGAATTTTGACATTTTCCTCTTCGACAGGTTGACAAACGGTATGTAAAACGTGAGAAACTTGGAAGTGACACATAAAAACAGTCGTGTATAAAGAGGGTATGGCCAACTAGGTTTCAGTCGATCTTCTCAATGATTGGTAAAAAGGCTTTAGGGCGCCATGACTGCGACTAACTTTGAGCTTTTACATCGCTTGAAGACAAGTATGGGAAGTTAAAGTCCGCGAACAACACTGTAGAGGCACATTGTCTTGTGCCAAATAAACACACATCTGTGTTTTGTTCAGGAGAGAACACACGCTAATACAAATAATAATAATAATTGATTAGATTTATATAGCGCTTTTCTAGACATTCAAAACGTGTCACAGAGAAGTGAGAAACCCTCATTCATTCACTCCAAATTCACACCTGGTGGTGGTAAGCTACATTTGTAGCCACAGCTACCCTTGGGTAGACTGACGGAAGCGTGGCTGCCAGTTTGCACCTACGGCCCCTCTGACCACCACCCATCATTCCTTTACCAGTATGAGCGGCACTGGGGGCAAGGTTGAAGTTTCACTGCCGCCCTGCCCAAAGACACAACGGCAGTGATTTGAAAGGCAAGAGGCAGGGAGCGAACCTGCAACCCACAAGTTTCTGGCACGGCTGCTCTACCCACCATGCATGCCGCCCAATAACAGAAGAAATAAACAAATTAAAGAGATGGTTTGGCAAAAACAAACTATTTTTGAATCTCAGTAAAACTAAAATAATGCAATTTAGTAACAGCAGAAGAGAGAGTCAAATACAAATTGACGGACATTGAAAGAGTTAAAAAAAAAACATTTTGGGTGTAATAATAGAGGAGAAAATGAACTGAACATCTCATAAATATGCAACAAAGTGGCAAGAAATATGTCAATAATGAATAATACAAAATATGTTCTGGACCAAAAATCACTCCATATTCTCTCCTGCTCGCCAGTGTTGCCATATCTGAGCTATTGTGCAGAAATATGGGGAAATTAGTACAAAAGTACACTTGTGCATGTGTGACAAAAATATCAGTTAAAATAATACGTAATGAGTGACGCATACAGTGATTACAAATACATTGGAGGCAGCCACCACAGTTGACATACTTCATACTAAAATTACTATTTCTCTGTGATTGTTGGTCCAAAGCTAATGAACATTCTGGCAAAATTAAGTTATTAAGTTATTATTCTTTTTGGTCTGTGTATTTTTTTACGCTTATTGCACCTTTGGGTGGGCGTTATTGTGCCTGCTGGTCATAAAACCCTGCAGGAATGTAGCAGCCGAGTGCGTCAAATATAGCAGCAGGCCCTGCGATGAGGTGGCGACTTGTCCAGGGTGTACCCTGCCTTCCGCCCGATTGTAGCTGAGATAGGCGCCAGCGCCCCCCGCGACCCCGAAAGGGAATAAGCGGTAGAAAATGGATGGATGGATGGATATTATAGTTTCATGAAATAAAAGCATACTTTATTGTAAGTTAATGAGTTGGAGTATGTTTACAACTATAAATACACATATTCATCCAACCATCCATCTTATTCCGCTTATCCGAGGTCGGGTCGCGGGGGCAGCAGCCTAAGCAGGGAAGCCCAGACTAAACACACATTATTTTGGTTTATTTTCTCAGAAAAAGTAACGTCAAAACGACAACAATTACATGCATTCTGCTGGGCACAGCCACACACGTCCTTTGTAGCAGTCATGGCGCCTGTTGCTCAGTTGGCAATACTCTTCATACACCACTCTGAAGACCGTATCCTGATGGCGCCACATCATTTGACTACTACACACACAGTTTACAATTGAAGCTACAGTACAAGTGTGTTTAATTGTGTGGTTGTCCTCTAGAAGTTACTAGTGCAACAACTTCTTCTAAAGCATAACCACAAAAAAATGTTTGTCATGAAGTTTTCGCCAACTTCCTTGATGAGATAAGTAAGATGGCAGAAGAACAAAGTCTCCATTCATTCAACTGTTATCTTTCAAAACACTTGTGTTCCCCACTCCAGGGTTCAAAAATGGACCTACACACAAACGAATGTTTAACATGTTGTTGTTGGCCCGTGTTGTGTTGCAGGAAACAGCCTGATCACTCTGACCTTTCACCTGCTGAACCAGTACGGCCTGGTGGAGCTCTTCCAGCTGGACATGGTCAAACTGTGGCGGTTCCTGGTCCTGGTCCAGGAGGACTACCACAGCAACAACCCCTACCACAACGCCGTGCACGCCGCCGACGTCACGCAGGCCATGTACTGCTATATGCACGAGCCCTTGGTAAGGTTTACACACTCTTACCAAACCGACGTGATTAATGTTTAGCCTTTATAGTGAGTGAATGGTTGTATTGTCGCTGAATGCAGCTGGCCAAGTCTTTGACCTCTTATGACATCTTGCTGGGACTGCTGGCCGCCGCCACTCATGACCTGGATCATCCCGGTGTCAACCAGCCTTTCCTCATAAAGACTGACCACTACCTAGCGTCACTCTACAGGGTAAAGTTGACTCTGCATTGTTTTTCTGTTTATATTATTGCTTAAATATGTACTTTATAAATGAACTCGTCTCATTGAAATGTCCAATATCCGCATTTTTCAACAACTGGAGAGGTCCCACATAGGGACACAACAATTAACCAGCTTTACATTTAGCCGTAAAAAGAAATAAAATAAACTATTTTATATTTTCTTTTAAGCCACCATAAGAAGGAACCCCCCTTATTAGCGCGCGCGCACACACACACACACACACACACACACACACACACACTTTGCTGCGATTGTAAATAATGTAATTTGCCTGAAATACAATCTTTTAAAATCTTTGTTTAAACTTTAAACATTTTTGGGCAGACTTAAACGATTTCATACTGAACAATAAAATATTAACTCAGACCACAAAATATAAAACACATTGACTTACAAAGTAAAAATTATTAGAACAAATTGTTCTGTTTTTTTTTTTTAATCCAAATTAATTCAGGATTAATGGCTACAATGAGCACATTTTGGAGTGCACGGCTTTTCAAAGCGGGGTTTGAAGCATGATACTGATAAAGCAGGATGACTTGTGTCACCCCTAGCTCTGCACCACAGCCCCTCGCCTAGGAGGCACACCCCATTATTTGAGAAGAACTGGTTTAGAGTAATATTTTCCCCCAACCTTATTCATATGTTGATAATACAATTATTAATAAAAAAAATAATTTATTATGATAACACTTGTCTTGTGTATTTATTATTTTGTATTAATATAGCAAGTATATCATCCTAACCATCCTTTTTATACTTGCTATAATGAACTAATCCATATGGATGGTTCGGATGCTATACTTGCTATAATGAATGAGTTCATTATAGCAAGTATAGCATCCGAACCATCCTTATGGATTAGTTCATTATAGCAAGTATATCATCATAACCATCCTTATAGATTATGTTCATTATAGCAAATATAGCATCCTAACCATCCTTTCTATACTTGCTATATTATTAACTAATCTAAAAGGATGGTTAGGATGCTATACTTGCCATAATGAACTAATCTATAAGGAAACTAATCTAAAAAGATGGTTAGGATGCTATACTTGCTATAATGAAATAATCTATAAGGATGGTTAGGATGTTATACTTGCTATAATGAACTAATAGATAAGGGTGGTTAGGATGCTATACTTGCTATAATGAACTAACATATAATGATGGTTAGGATGCTATAATTAATTTATAATCTATAAGGATGGTTAGAAGGATATACTTGCTATAATGAACTAACCTATAAGAAAACTATTAGGATGGTTAGGATTCTATACTTGCTATAATGAATGTATAATCTATAAGGATGGTTAGGATGCTATACTTGCTATAATGAACTAATCTATAAGGATGGTCAATATGATATACTTGGTATAAGGAACTAGTCTATAAGGATGGTCACGATTATATACTTGCTATAATGAACCAACTATAAGATTGGTTAGGATGCTCTACTTGCTATAATTAACTATTACAATGTTACTTTTTGAATTACTGTTATGTCCGACAATAATTAAAAAAAAACATCAAAAGCTCTAAGGAATGTCTGTGACTTTGTTTTTGTTGTGAAATGAATCAATGCATAATTATTGTGGTAATTGTGAAACTGTGAAGTGAATTTTTTTAAGTGAATTATATTTATATAGCGCTTTTCTCAAGTGACTCAAAGCACTTTACATTGTGAAACCCAATATCTAGTTACATTTAAACCAGTGTGGGTGGCACATAATAATTGTACAGTCAAAATCTATATTTATTCCACGCCTCGTCCCACAGTGCTGTTGGTAGTGTGTTTTCCAAAATCTCACCCTGATGCTGAAATTGAGGCAGTTTAAAAGTGCTTTTAGTAAGACCTACTGGAAACACGCCGTTTGCGCGCCTGTAACATTATTGCTAATTAGCTGTGACTCCCGATGGGCTTGATCTACTCATGTGTGTATTATAACATGTCCAAACGTGATAGCGCGCAAAGCTGGTTTACCAAGATTGTGCGCAGACGATAGTCTCCTACATGAGCAAAATGGCGGGTTCTATTAATTTAGCATGTCGGTTTTTGCATATATGCAAAATTCTGAATATATGCAGAATGTATGCTGAGTATAAACATATAATGGAAGAAAGATATGCAAATATAACCATTAAGCACTCGCAATGTGATTTATTTGATTGGTTAAAACTTTTATTAGTAGATTGCACAGTACATATTCCGTACAATTGAACACTACATGGTATCACCCGAATAAGTTTTTCAACTTGTTTATCAAACCTGCAGCTGTTTTGCGGCCAATATTATGCATCTCTATTTTAACAAGTTTGGTGTCTACGTGCAAACTGGCAAAGTTGCGCACAAGTAGTATGGAAGTATTATTGTGGCAAAATTTTCTGCAAATGTCTTTCTTAATCTGTGAGCGCGTAATCCAAATTGCATTGTGCAATTGTGTCCTAATTTGTATATTCATATATCAATTTAGATATGTGTAATCAGATTCGCGGAAGAGTATTTTAAGTTGTCTGTCTGTCCCTAATCAGAAAAAACCCTCACTAGGCTGTCTACTTACACGTGACTTTTACAATACTTGTGCCGTGTAAGATTTGAGCAAGCGCATCCATATTCGTGAGCGTGTAATACAACTTGTGCGAGCCCATTCAGAAGTACATGCGTGTAATATAATCTGCGCGTGCCTATCTGTAATTTGTGAGAAGCACCTGACTTTTGCGACACTTCTGCCATGGAAGAGTTGTCTATCTGTACAGCCATTTGAACGTATAAAGAGTTGTCTGTCTGTAACTCCCCCTTGCCTTTCCTTATACTCACCACTAGTTGGCGCCTCATGTTATTCAGTGATGGACCATACTGGAACACTTGCTCTGCCAAGCTTCAAGCTTTGAGGTGACAGTCATGCAATTTAACCCTTTCTCACGCTGCGCTTTACATTTCTCAAGCTTAAAATCTCCATTCACTACTCTATATTTTTCTCATAATAATAAACTTTGGTTTTTGCAGCTTTCCGTAGTTCAATTAACTCTGATTGACCGAAATAACCAATCCCAGACCAAGTCATCAATCCACAGTGCCTACATTTAACCAACCACAGAAGTCACTACGTAATTTAAACCAATCAGAAACAACGTAAGGCGCGTCTTGGCGTCTCTTTCACACAGCTCAGCTGTGCGTTGTTTCTGATTGGTTCAAATTGCGTGGTGTCTTTTGTGATTGGTTGAATGTAGGCACACCTCAGATACACACATGCAGATTTGATTACACGCACACACACACTCCTAAATGAACACACAATTACATGCTCACAAATCTGGATGCGCGCTCTCAAATCGTACATGGCAGAAGTGTTGCAGAAGTCACGTGGAAAAAAAGACAGCCAATAAATAAGAGTGTTCCGTCACAGATCATAGATACGCACGTGCAGATTGCATTACACTTCTGAATGCACTCGCACAAGTTGTATTGCACGCTCACGAATCTGGATGCGCAAGCGCAAATCTTACACACCAGAAGTGTCGCAAAAGTCACGTTTAAGACAGCCTAACGAGGGTTCTTTCTGATTAGGGACAGACAACTTCTTGAGGGTGCATGGGAGTTTGCCCAACCAGTCTACATGTGCTTTGTGGACTTGGAGAAGGCATTCGACCGTGTCCCTCGGGAAGTCCTGTGGGGAGTGCTCAGACAGTATGGGGTATCGGACTGTCTTATTGTGGCGGTCCGCTCCCTGTACAATCAGTGTCAGAGCTTGGTCCGCATTGCCGGCAGGAAGTCGGACACATTTCCAGTGAGGGTTGGACTCTGCCAAGGGTGTCCTTCGTCACCGATTCTGTTCATAACTTTTATGGACAGAATTTCTAGGCGCAGTCAAGGCGTTGAGGGGTTCCGGTTTGGTGACCGCAGGATTAGGTCTCTGCTTTTTGCAGACGATGTGGTCCTGATGGCTTAATCAGACCGGGATCTTCAGCTCTCACTGGATCGGTTTGCAGCCGAGTGTGAAGCGACCGGAATGAAAATCAGCACCTCCAAGTCCGAGTCCATGGTTCTCGCCCGGAAAAGGGTGGAATGCCATCTCCGGGTTGGGGAGGAGACCCTGCCCCAAGTGGAGGAGTTCAAGTACCTAGGAGTCTTGTTCACGAGTGAGGGAAGAGTGGATCGTGAGATCGACAGGCGGATCGGTGCGGCGTCTTCAGTAATGCGGACGTTGTACCGATCCGTTGTGGTGAAGAAGGAGCTGAGCCGGAAGGCAAAGCTCTCAATTTACCGGACGATCTACGTTACCATCCTCACCTATGGTCATGAGCTTTGGGTCATGACCGAAATGATAAGATCACGGGTACAAGCGGCCGAAATTAGTTTCCTCCGCTGTGTGGCCGGGCTCTCCCTTAGAGATAGGGTGAGAAGCTCTGCCATCCGGGAGGAACTCAAAGTAAAGCCGCTGCTCCTTCACATCGAGAGGAGCCAGATGAGGTGGTTCGGGCATCTGGTCAGGATGCCACCCGAACGCCTCCCTAGGGAGGTGTTTAGGGCACTTCCAACCGGTAGGAGGCCACGGGGAAGACCCAGGACCCGTTGGGAAGACTATGTCTCCCGGCTGGCCTGGGAACGCCTCGGGATCCCCCGGGAAGAGCTGGACGAAGTGGCTGGGGAGAGGGAAAGTCTGGTTTTCCCTGCTTAGGCTGTTGCCCCCACGACCCGACCTCGGATAAGCGGAAGAAGATGGATGGATGGATGGATGGATGGATGGATGGATGGATGGATTGAAAGACACACAGATTAGTATACACGCACATGAATTGGATTACACGCACACAGATTGAGATACACGCTTGAAAATAACTTTTCTACAATAATACTTCCATAAATAGCTGTGAGAAAGGAGGGGATAGACACCCGTCCCTTTCGCACGCATGGAAACTTATTTTCGGAAATAAAAATACACATCCGAATCAGTTTTACTGGCTAAGAATGTTCAACAAAAAGAATTTGACTTGGTACTATGCTCTCTTTGTTGTCTAATGCCTCTTTATAATTTTATAGCTGCAGGATGACTTATTGGGCTGAAAAAAAAAAAAAATTCAATTGATTAGATTTAGTGTTTGCTGGCTTTTTTAAATGGTGTTTGTTGTTTTTTTCTGAAAGCATCCGGAGGTATCCTCACTATCGGCGTTCTAAAAATAGGTTATGTTGTCAATAATTACTAATATTGCATGCAATTTTATAGTTGCACACCATTTAGCACTAGTTATGCGAATTTTAGTAGATCAGATGTCCAGGAGTGCTGTTGTGTAATTGATTTCCTTTTGTTTTACACATACACTGCAAGACTTGTCTAATTTAACAGATGCCGTACATCACTTAAATAAAATGCAACATTCAGGAGTGGGGGAGAGCAGGATTAAGCTAGGATGCTAACATTATACTCACATATTAACAGCAACATCATGCTAGGTTAGCCTATCCATCTATCCTTCTTTTTACTGCCGCTTTTCCCTTTTGAGGTCGCGGGGGGTCGATGGAGCCTATCTCAGCTGCATTTGAGTGGAAGGCGGGTTACTATCAGATGAAGGAAAACATTTTCAAACTTACAGCTCATCGATTGTCCTTGGCAGAGCTCCAGGATTTATTTTGAGATGTGTAGCGAAGCCTGAAGAAGACTGGTTACTTTCTCCGTCACTTGAAAAAAATCAGCGCCACTTTTTTTAAAAATCCTTTATGTATCCTAGAAAGACCTATTGAGATTAAGTGAGTTTTTCAAGAGAGTTCTCCATATTCATACAGCAGTGTGTGTACCACTGGGAGCAAAGTGGGCGAAGTGTCTTGCTCGAGAGTCAAGGCCCGTGATTAGGATGGCGAAAGCTGTAATGGAGCTTGGTATCCTTAAGTTGCTGGCACGGCCACTCTACCATCCGAGCCATGCCGCCTTCTCTCAAAAGTGATAGATGTTGGCGCTACGGAAACTTATTAATGTTCAAACATCAATAAAGTCACTTTTACATCCGTTTCTCCTTTCTTCCCACGCAAAGAATACCTCGGTTCTGGAGAACCACCACTGGAAGTCTGCTGTGGGTCTGCTCAGAGAGACCGGGCTCTTCTCCCACCTGCCCACAGAAGACAGGTCAGTCCTTCTGTCCTGCGTGATGCCACCCCTCTCCCCTTCATCACAATTGAGCTCTTCTATTAACTAAGCTTTGTGACTCCCCCGCCCCCAGGTTGAACATGGAGCGGGAGCTGGGCTCTTTAATCCTGGCCACAGACATCAGCAGGCAGAACGACTACCTGTCCCGCTTCCGTCTACACCTGGACCAGGGCAACCTGTGTTTGACCAACGCCAACCACCGCCACTTTGTCCTGCAGGTGCTTCCTCGCACCAGCCACTGCCTCCTCGCCTCAGTTCCAGGTTCTCATTCTGGTCTTTCCCGACTCTCCAGATGGCTCTGAAGTGTGCCGACATCTGCAACCCCTGCAGACCCTGGGAGCTGAGCAAGCAGTGGAGTGAGAAAGTCACGGATGAGTTCTTCCAGCAAGGTGGCACAGCTTAACTCCTCAGTTGATTCTTGTCCAACCTCACCCTCTTGTGACTCCTTTGTGTGTGCTGTTTCTGCAGGCGACATTGAGAAGAAGCACAAACTAGAAGTCAACCCGCTTTGTGACAGAGAGGTGAACACAGTCGGCAACATTCAAATAGGTAAGTATTTACCTTGTTGTTTACGTCAATGTTTGTCTGGTAATACTGTTAAAAAAGAAACCTAAAGGTCTGACCTTGGATCAGATTATTTCTATCGCCATGCTTTTTATTGGGAAATACAGCATCATGGAAATCAGTTTGAAATTCATGTGCCCAAAAAACACTGTACAATGCAACCTCGATTTGCAAATTTAATTGGTTCTTGAACAGGGTTTAGATTAGGGCTGCGCGATTTTTGAGAAAAAAACTAATTCCGATTCTTCTTTCCAAAACTGTGATTGCGATTCGATTTGTGATTTTTAGATTTTATACATATAAATGTATAAAACTGCAAAAATAACGAGTGAAAGAAGACATGTTACTTTTAGACTGTCAACCAACATATTCTTGTCTCAAGGTGCCACACATTAAAACAATGTACATTAAAAAATATTTCACTTCATGCAGAAAGACCTAGCGTTTTTGTCTACATCATGTTCTTAAACTGAATAAACAACTGAACAATATACAGGGTATTCGCGTATTCTCAAAAAGTCTTAAATCCAATAATTAGAATTTTGTATAAAAATGTTTCTAAAATCTCATAAAAGATCTTAAATAAGATTTTGAAAGGTCTAAAATCTATTGATGTTACTTTTATTTAAAACATGCATAAACTTCACTCTTGCTTTGTAAATGTTTGGATTATTGAGGATGCTAAAACGTAACTACAAAACGGAACTAAAGCTACCTGTGCTGACCCGTCAAAATTTATAGACCACCACCAGCTAGTGTGCTTTGCGCGCAGCGTAGTGTTGTTACAGCTAAGCATAGCAGCGGAAAAAAATTTACGAAAGCCCACAGCAAAGCCAAATTACTTGCATAAGATGGGTAAGTAAAAGTTCAATGATTTAGTTGGGAGTACAGTCTACACGTATCTCTTATGTATGATGCCATCATATTGTAGTCTACACTATCTCTTATGTGTGACTGTCATCTGCTGGTCACACTTAGCATTACACCATGTACCAAATAAAATTGCTTTGAGGTCGGTCAACAAAACCAAAATCATTCCATACATAAGGCACACTGTCAAATTTTGAGAAAATTAAGGGATTTTAAGTTCGCCTTATAGTTCGTAAAATACGGTAGTTACAATTCATTCTGGACCTCTGATTTTACTATGTTGTTGTATTGTTTGTCCTTATGGATGTGAAATGGTCTTAAATTATTTTCAAGGTGGTCTTAAAAAAGTCTTAAATTTGACTTGTTAAAACCTGCAGAGACCCTGATACAGTGATGATAATGTAATATAATCAAAATGGATCATAATAATAAAAGTAACAATTTAAAATGGTTCAAACTTTGATTTCTAAAATACAAAAAAATCTGTCTGGAGCCGCAAAAATTACAAGCCTTATATAAGTGTTATAATGAAGGCATCACATGATGTAAGTGTCTTTATTAGCTATATTAGCCTACTATCAAAATGACTGTGTGTTGCAGGCTGACGCAAATCTTTGTTGACAGAAATGTTGAAATGTAATATTTATTCTACACTTTTTTACAACATTAGAAAACTTTAATAAAACGGAGCCTTCTCAGAGGGTGAGATAACTCCTGGAAAATACTGGTTTACAATGGCCAAAGGTATAGATGTGTGTGTCCAAGTTAACGACAATGTCAGTTCATCTTTTTCAAATGGATTTATTACAATCTGTGCAAGCTGGGTAAGTTTGCTGTGGTCTATAACAGCACTCAAACAACTATCAGAAATGCAGTCAATATTAAAACAGAAAATGTGTCATGAGACATGCAAATATAAATTAAATACAGAGAGGACACAAGTAAAGGAAATTAAATGAGCTCAAATATACCTACAAACGAGGCATTGATTAGCTTGCAGTCATGCACTGACCAAATATACCTGATTAGCACTCCAACAAGTTAATAATGTGAACACCTCTGTGCATTCACGCACAGCATAAAAAGTTTGATGGACAAAAGGAGACAAAGGTGGAGCGGCATAAAACACTTGTTTTCTGTGGCAGCATTGGAGAAAGTTGTAAATGTATACAAAGTACGGTGAGTTCAAAGGCCGCCAAAATGAGTACAACAAAACGACGCTTGCCAAATACTCTCATCAGTGAAGCATGTTTAATACAAACAGTGGGATTTCTAACATTGAGGGAGGTTTGTGTCATGTTTGTCCTCATACAGAAACCATATTATAACAAAAAATATATATTTTTCGCCCCATCTTTTTCCATTTTATACAGTGTATTGCCATCACGTTATCACGGCATTCTCACTCGTTCATTTGTGTTGTTGGGCTCATATTGCCCATTCAATTTGAAGCTGAAAATTCCTGCCAAGGGATATTTGGCTTTGTAAACATATTTTTTTCCTCTTAAATTGTGTTACTTTGCGTGACTTCTCACTAGTGAATCATGAGGAGCGAGGCTCTCTGTTGTGCTTCCTGTGTGTGTTAGCAAGCGGTTTTGCTCTCCGCCCACCAAGACAAAGATTGTGAATGACTCAGAGGAGGACTGACTTCTTATTTCTACTGTTAAATAAACATACTCAGGTGCTGAAAGTGATGCCCAGAGTGAGACCTCCTTCGCTTTCTCCTTCTTCCACTAAGAAAACAAACACACGTTGACATAGCAGTTTATCGATGCCGGCAAAGTATTTCAACCTCATTTTAATTTATTGTTAAATTTATTGGCTGATTGACTATCAGCACAGGCACGAGTCACCATTAAAACCTTTTACAAATAGCGTCCTGCCTGCCTCAATTCTGATTGGCAAACATGTCTGTAATTCAAAACGCTGGTGACGGCAGAGGAAAAAAAATGCCGCTGACGGCGGAAAAAATTCAACTCTGCCTCTTGCGGTTATTTATCTTATTAATTAAAACCTTGACGTCAATTCGATAGCAATTCATCGCGCAGCCCTTGGTTGGATCAAAAGGTTTGTATATCGAAGCTAATTTCTCCATAAGGAACAATGTAATTATGAATATTGGGCTCCAGCCTAGTTAAAAGTCCATATTTTAGTGAATGTTTGAACACAATATAAAGTGGTAAACGGCAGTGGTTCTCAACCTTTTTTCAGGGATGTACCCCCTCTGAACATTTTTTAAATTCAATTACCCCCTAATCAGAGCAAAGCATTTTTGGTTGAAAAAAAGAGATAGAGAAGTAAAATACAGCACTACGTCATCAGTTTCTGATTTAATAAATTGTATAACAGTGCAAAATACTGCTCATTTGTAGTGGTCTTTCTTGAACTATTTGAAAAAAATATATATAAAAATAACTAAGAACTTGTTGAAAAATAAACATGTGATTCGATTATAAATAAAGATTTGTACACATAGAGGTAATCATCAACTTAAAGTTCCCTCTTTGGGAATCGTAACAGAGATCCATCTGGATTCATGAACTTAATTCTAAACATTTCTTGACAAAAAAAGAAATCTTTAACATCAATATTTATGGAACATGTCCACAAAAAATCTAGCTGTCAACACTGAATACAGCATTGTTGTATTTCTTTTCACTGTTTTTTAACTTACATTCATATTTTGTTGAAGTATTATTCAATAAATATATTTATAAATGATATTTGAATTGTTGTTATTTTTAAAATATTAAAAAAAAATCTCACATACCCCTTGGCATACCTTCAAGTACCCTCAGGGGTACGTGTACCCCCATTTGAGAACCACTGCTATACGGTACTGCATATCAATGTTGATATACTTTGAACACAATATAAAGTGCCACACAGTACCGTATATCAATGTTGGTATACTTTTCAACACAATATAAAGTGCTATACGGTACTGTTTATCAATGTTTGTACACTTTGAACACAATATAAAGTGCTATACGATACTGTATATCAATTTTGATATACTTCGAACACAATATAAAGTGCCATACAGTACTGTATATCAATGGTTGTACACTTTGAACACAATATAAAGTGCTATACGATACTGTATATACATTTTGATATACTTTGAACACAATATAAAGAGCCATACAGTACTGTATATCTTTGAACACAATATAAAGTGATATACATTACTGTATACCAAACAAACAAAACGAAGAGCTGGATCAACGTTTTATTTGATAACAAGCCAAAACGACAACAAGCGTAACTGCTGCATGCACTGCTTTGCCAACACGAGCGCGCACATACAGTGCCCTCCATAATTATTGGCACCCCTGGTTGAGATGTGTTTTTTAGCTTCCAATTATTTTATTTTTTTTCTAAATAATATGGGACCTTAATGGAAAAAAAGAGAAAAATCCAACCTTCAATACAAGTGCATTTATTCAGTGGGGAAAAAATCCCACATAAAGAAATAATTATTTGACATCAAATAATGTGTGTCACAATTATTAGCACCCCTGGTGTTAATATTTTGTACAACCCCCTTTTGCCAACAAAACAGCACCTAATCTTCTCCTATAATGTTTCACAAGATGGGCAAAGACAGAAAGAGGGATTTTCAGCCATTCCTCTTTGCAGAATCTCTCTAAATCATCCAGAGACCTGGGTCCTCTCCTCTGTACTCTCCTTTTCAGCTCACCCCACAGGTTCTCAATGGGGTTGAGGTCAGGGGACTGAGATGGCCATGGGAGGAGCTTGATTTTGTGTCTGGTGAACCATTTCTGTGTAGATTTGGCCATATGTTTAGGGTCATTGTCTTGCTGAAAGACCCAGTGACGACCCAGCTTCAGCTTTCGGGCAGAGGGCAACAGATTTTGATTTAAAATGTCCTGGTATTTCAAAGCATTCATGATGCCATGCACCCTAACAAGGTTCCCAGGGCCTTTGGAAGTGAAACAGCCCCACAGCATCACTGACCCACCCCCATACTTCACAGTGGGTATGAGGTGCTTTTCAGCATGCGCATCTTTCGTGGTACGCCAGACCCACTTAGAGTGTTTGTTGCCAAAAAGCTCAATCTTGGTCTCATCTGACCAAAGCACACGGTCCCAGTTGAAGCCCCAATACCGTTTGGCGAACTCCAGACGCTTGCGTTTATGATTGTGAGTGAGGAAAGGTTTTCTCCGTGCATGCCTCCCAAACAGCTTGTTGGCGTGTAGACAGCGCCTGATGGTTGATTTGGAGACTTTGTGACCCCAGGATGCTACCATTTGTTGTAATTCTGTAACAGTGAGCTTTGGAGATCTTTTGATTTCTCTTACCATCCTCCTCACTGTGCGTGGTGGCAAAATAAACTTGGGTCCTCGTCCAGGCTTATTTACCACTGTTCCAGTTGTTTTGAACTTCTTAATTATTCCTCTCACAGTGGATATGGGCAGCTGCAGTTGAGTGGCAATCTTCTTGTAGCCTCTGCCTGACCTGTGAAGGTCGACGCACATCTGCCTCACTTGTATGCTGTGTTCCTTTGTCTTTCCCATGTTTAAGAGTGGATAAGAGAAATGGCCTCGGTGTCACGTCATATTTATACCCCAGGGAAACAGGAAGTGATGAATTACTAATTAAATGTTCCTACGTACTCTGGTAAACTTTGTAAACTACTGTAGAAATGACAGAAATGCTTCAATTATATTTATTTCCTGGGAATTGTTAAGGGTGCCAATAATTGTGGAACAGGTGATTTAATGAAAAATAATTATTTTTTAGTCAGGGATTTTTTTATTTTCTTACAATTCATTTGAGTTGAAGGCTACATTTTCCTACAATTTTCAGTGTGACAGTATTCTTCTGCAATAAACACTGAATTTATTTTAAGGCTTTTAACACATCTCAACCAGGGGTGCCAATAATTATGGAGGGCACTGTAGAAGTCCCTCTGATGCCTTCACTAATGATCAGAAATCACAAAAATTCTTTACTTTATCAACCATATTGCCACAATGATAAACATTTTAAAAAGTGGTGGCAGCGAAGACCAAGAAGAACGCGGAGTTGGAATATAATTACAACACTTTATGTACATATTTATATACATATTTATATAATATTTACATATTTACATAATATGTAACTACAAGCGCCATTCACAGACAGTCCCATTGCTTTTATGAGCGGTCGAGCGAGTCCAAAGCCGGAAAAAAAGAAAACTGATTTAATTTTATTTATTTATTTATTTGTATTTTTTTTGTGGCGGGCCACCACAAATAAATGAAGTGAAGTGAAGTGAATTATATTTTATATAGCGCTTTTTCTCTAGTGACTCAAAGCGCTTTACATAGTGAAACCCAATATCTAATTTTTTTTTTTTTAATTTACATTCAAACCAGTGTGGGTGGCACTGGGAGCAGGTGGGTAAAGTGTCTTGCCCAAGGACACAATGGCAGCGACTAGAATGGCGGAAGCGGGATTCGAACCTGCACCAATTGAGCTGTACCACCCCGAATGGTGGTGGGAATGTGTGGGAAACCCTGGTAGAACGCCGGATCAGATGATCGATGGATGGGAGTGTAATCATGCAGGGAACGGGTTTAAAATTACCTCATCGAGATAGGTTAATCTTATTCAGGGTTTTAGGTGTGTTTTAAAAAGCCTCGAGCAGGCTCTGGTAGTAGTAATAAACAACGGCCACTATTATGTATGCTAGCATGTCTTTTCAAGCATTTTGACCACAATCAATAAGGAGTGCCACATAAAAGTTGTATGTATTAAATGATATCCTTTTGTGGTTTTGTCCCTCCTCCAGGCTTCATGACGTACGTAGCAAAGCCGCTGTTCGCCGAGTGGGCCCGTTTCTCCGACACCCGCTTGTCCCAGACCATGCTGGGTCACATGGGACTGAACAAGGCCAGCTGGGTCAGCCTCCAGCAGCAGGAACAAAGCTCATCTGCCGCCGAGGAGGCGGAGCTCGGCGCTGCCGCCGCCACCGGAGCCTCCAAAGACATACCTCAGGGAAGCGGCGCATCCTGACGCCCCCTCGTCGGGGTTTCGCCACACACTGGGGGAGCGGGCGGGGCGTCCGCAGCCTGATCCGAACACTTTTTTTCTTTTCCACTTCCCATCTTGATAAACCACTGATTTTATTTAATTTATTTAAGTTTTAATTCCTCCTTTTTGTTTGGACACATAGCAATACATAGATACCTCATTTGGCTCCTGCTGTAATTTCTTTTACTTCACTTTTTATTTATTTGTCTTGGGGTTGTTGTTGTTTTTTTTGTGGCATTATAGTGACGCCACCCGATTTGAAAGCAGTATGGAAACTTTCATAAGTGCCATTTTGACAAGCCGAGTATTGCGTTTGTATCGAAGATTCTTCCTCACCTTTTTTTGTAAAAACAAAACGTGACAAGCCCGAGTCGTTTTGCTGCCTCTACTAAGACTGTTTACGCTTTTTCTTCTTTCTCTCCCGCCGCGGCTTCACACATTTGCCTTGGAAGCATAAATGTGAAGAAGCGTTGTTGAAGCCATGAGCAGAACCTTACACACACACACACACACACACACGCACCAGATGCCATAAGTACTCCCCAATGTGGAGTGTGCAGAAGACACTCGGCGATGGAGTTTGAGGATTCTTCCACTCTTGCAGGTTGCATCTCACCTGAAACAAGTCGCTCAGGGTTCTACCATAAAGAAGAGGAAGAAAGGAGGCGGTGGGATTAGGTTGTGTTGTGTCCTGCGCGGCCGCATGCAAGCAGTCCGACTTGCTCCGTGGATGCCTTAGAACTATGCACAAACCACGCTAAGTGACCAAACCCACTCCTGTTCCCATCAAGTGCATGGTGTGCTTGTCTTTGAATGCACTGTCCTTCCATCCCTTTTGCCTTCTGTTGTTATGAATATTAGCGCTAGAACTACTCCAGTTAAACATTCCATTTTGTTTGGGTTTCATCTTTTTACTTTCTCCAATTCTGTACAGCGGCACAACTCCACCTTTCTCAACAGGTGCTTTTTGTTGTTGTAGTTACTTTAGCTGATGTGTGTTTTGGCTGTTATAAAGTGCTGTAAGACTGTTGATGAAACTGTTTACAATTTGTCGCGACAGCCATTTTTTTTTAGGAAGACTTGAGTGTCGAGCCAGATTTTTGTAAAAGGCTTTTTGCTCTTTTCGACTTTTTGATACATGCCTGTTGCAGTTACCTTTTTTGGACGAATAAAAATCCTGTTGACTAAAATGTTGGTCAGTACTACTTGTCCAATAACGATTCTTCTGACCCTAACTGTTCTTTTCAATACGATAGATACCAAGTAGAACAGAGCTTGCCGTGCCTGATAAAATGAAACATATCAAAGTGTCTACCTCATTCTTTTGATTTTTCATTACATGGCCCTCAGTTGAAAACCTTTGGACACTCCTGCCTTAAACATACTATCAGTCAACGCATAATTGCCTATTTCATAGTTGGTTTTTAAAATATTTGGACTATAGTGTATTTTCTAACTCAGTTTTCTTAACGTCTATCCTATTTAGATGGTTTTTAAAATATATTTGGACTATAGTGTATTTTATATATCAGTTTTCTTAAAGTTTATCCTATTTAGATGGTTTTTAAAATATATTTGGACTATAGTGTATTTTCCAACTCAGTTTTCTTAACGTCTATCCTATTTAGATGTTTTTTTTTAATATATTTGGACTATAGTGTATTTTCTAACTCAGTTTTCTTAACGTCTATCCTATTTAGATGGTTTTTAAAATATATTTGGCCGATAGTGTATTTTATAACTCAGTTTTCTTAACGTCTATCCTGTTTAGATGGGGTTTTTTTTATATATTTGGACTATAGTGTATTTTATAACTCAGTTTTCTTAACGTCTATCCTATTTAGATGTTTTTTTAAATATATTTGGACTATAGTGTATTTTCTAACTCAGTTTTCTTAACGTCTATCCTATTTAGATTTTTTTTTAAATATATTTGGACTATAGTGTATTTTATAACTCAGTTTTCTTAACGTCTATCCTCTTCAGATGGTTTTTAAAATATATTTGGACTATAGTGTATTTTATAACTCAGTTTTCTTAACGTCTATCCTCTTCAGATGGTTTTTAAAATATATGTGGACTATAGTGTATTTTATAACTCAGTTTTCTTAACGTCTATCCTATTTAGATGGTTTTTAAAATATATTTGGCCGATAGTGTATTTCATAACTCAGTTTTCTTAACGTCTATCCTGTTTAGATGGTTTTTTTTTAATATATTTGGACTATAGTGTATTTTCTAACTCAGTTTTCTTAACGTCTATCCTATTTGGATGTTTTTTTTTAAATATATTTGGACTATAGTGTGTTTTCTAACTCAGTTTTCTTAACGTCTATCCTATTTAGATGGTTTTTAAAATATATTTGGCCGATAGTGTATTTCATAACTCAGTTTTCTTAACGTCTATCCTGTTTAGATGGTTTTTTTTTAATATATTTGGACTATAGTGTATTTTCTAACTCAGTTTTCTTAACGTCTATCCTATTTGGATGTTTTTTTTTAAATATATTTGGACTATAGTGTGTTTTCTAACTCAGTTTTCTTAACGTCTATCCTATTTAGATGTTTTTTTAAATATATTTGGACTATAGTGTATTTTCTAACTCAGTTTTCTTAACGTCTATCCTATTTAGATTTTTTTTTAAATATATTTGGACTATAGTGTATTTTATAACTCAGTTTTCTTAACGTCTATCCTGTTTAGATGGGTTTTTTTTAATATATTTGGACTATAGTGCATTTTCTAACTCAGTTTTCTTAACGTCTATCCTATTTAGATGTTTTTTTAAATATATTTGGCCTATAGTGTATTTTCTAACTCAGTTTTCTTAACGTCTATCCTATTTAGATTTTTTTTTAAATATATTTGGACTATAGTGTATTTCATAACTCAGTTTTCTTAACGTCTATCCTCTTCAGATGGTTTTTAAAATATATTTGGACTATAGTGTATTTTATAACTCAGTTTTCTTAACGTCTATCCTATTTAGATGGTTTTTAAAATATATTTGGCCGATAGTGTATTTCATAACTCAGTTTTCTTAACGTCTATCCTGTTTAGATGGGTTTTTTTAAATATATTTGGACTATAGTGTGTTTTCTACCTCAGTTTTCTTAACGTCTATCCTATTTAGATGTTTTTTTAATATATTTGGACTATAGTGTATTTTCTAACTCAGTTTTCTTAACGTCTATCCTATTTAGATGGTTTTTAAAATATATTTGGCCGATAGTGTATTTTATAACTCAGTTTTCTTAACGTCTATCCTATTTAGATGGTTTTTAAAATATATTTGGCCGATAGTGTATTTTCTAACTCAGTTTTCTTAACGTCTATCCTATTTGGATGGTTTTTTTTAAATATATTTGGACTATAGTGTATTTTCTAACTCAGTTTTCTTAACGTCTATCCTATTTAGATGGTTTTTTAAATATATTTGGACTATAGTGTATTTTCTAACTCAGTTTTCTTAACGTCTATCCTATTTAGATGGTTTCTAAAATATTTTTGGACTATAGTGTATTTTCTAACTCAGTTTTCTTAACGTCTATCCTATTTAGATGTTTTTTTAAATATATTTGGACTATAGTGTATTTTATAACTCAGTTTTCTTAACGTCTATCCTATTTAGATGTTTTTTTAAATATATTTGGACTATAGTGTATTTTATAACTCAGTTTTCTTAACGTCTATCCTATTTAGATGTTTTTTTTAAATATATTTGGACTATAGTGTATTTTCTAACTTAGTTTTCTTAACATCTATCCTATTTAGATGTTTTTTTTTAAATATATTTGGACTACAGTGTGTTTTCTAACTCAGTTTTCTTAACGTCTATCCTATTTAGATGGTTTTTAAAATATATTTGGATTATAGTGTATTTTATAACTCAGTTTTCTTAACGTCTATCCTATTTAGATGGTTTTTAAAATATATTTGGACTATAGTGTATTTTCTAACTCAGTTTTCTTAACGTCTATCCTATTTAGATGTTTTTTTAAATATATTTGGATTATAGTGGATTTTATAACTCTGTTTTCTTAACGTCTATCCTATTTAGATGGTTTCTAAAATATATTTGGACTATAGTGTATTTTCTAACTCAGTTTTCTTAACGTCTATCCTATTTAGATGTTTTTTAAAATATATTTGGATTATAGTGTATTTTATAACTCTGTTTTCTTAACGTCTATCCTATTTAGATGTTTTTTAAAATATATTTGGACTATAGTGTATTTTCTAACTTAGTTTTCTTAACGTCTATCCTATTTAGATGTTTTTTAAAATATATTTGGACTATAGTGTATTTTCTAACTTTGTTTTCTTAACGTCTATCCTATTTAGATGGTTTTTAAAATATATTTGGATTATAGTGTATTTTATATCTCAGTTTTCTTAACGTCTATCCTATTTAGATGTTTTTTTTTAATATATTTGGACTATAGTGTATTTTCTAACTCAGTTTTCTTAACGTCTATCCTATTTAGATGTTTTTTTAAATATATTTGGACTATAGTGTATTTTCTAACTCAGTTTTCTTAACGTCTATCCTATTTAGATTTTTTTTTAAATATATTTGGACTATAGTGTATTTTATAACTCAGTTTTCTTAACGTCTATCCTATTTAGATGGTTTTTAAAACATATTTGGATTATAGTGTATTTTATAACTCAGTTTCCTTAACGTCTATCCTATTTAGATGGTTTTTAAAATATATTTGGACTATAGTGTATTTTATAACTCAGTTTTCT
Organism: Nerophis ophidion; assembly: GCF_033978795.1. Classification (NCBI taxonomy): domain Eukaryota; kingdom Metazoa; phylum Chordata; class Actinopteri; order Syngnathiformes; family Syngnathidae; genus Nerophis; species Nerophis ophidion. Next base: position 22,197,507 of record NC_084625.1, on the reverse strand, counting down.
TAACGTCTATCCTATTTAGATGTTTTTTTAAATATATTTGGACTATAGTGTATTTTATAACTCAGTTTTCTTAACGTCTATCCTATTTAGATGTTTTTTTTAATATATTTGGACTATAGTGTGTTTTCTAACTTAGTTTTCTTAACGTTTATCCTATTTAGATGGTTTTTAAAATATATTTGGACTATAGTGTATTTTCTAACTTAGTTTTCTTAACGTCTATCCTATTTAGATGTTTTTTTTAAATATATTTGGATTATAGTGTATTTTATAACTCAGTTTTCTTAACGTCTATCCTCTTCAGATGGTTTTTAAAATATATGTGGACTATAGTGTATTTTATAACTCAGTTTTCTTAACGTCTATCCTATTTAGATGGTTTTTAAAATATATTTGGCCGATAGTGTATTTCATAACTCAGTTTTCTTAACGTCTATCCTGTTTAGATGGTTTTTTTTTAATATATTTGGACTATAGTGTATTTTCTAACTCAGTTTTCTTAACGTCTATCCTATTTAGATGTTTTTTTAAATATATTTGGACTATAGTGTATTTTCTAACTCAGTTTTCTTAACGTCTATCCTATTTAGATTTTTTTTTAAATATATTTGGACTATAGTGTATTTTATAACTCAGTTTTCTTAACGTCTATCCTGTTTAGATGGGTTTTTTTTAATATATTTGGACTATAGTGTATTTTCTAACTCAGTTTTCTTAACGTCTATCCTATTTAGATGTTTTTTTAAATATATTTGGCCTATAGTGTATTTTCTAACTCAGTTTTCTTAACGTCTATCCTATTTAGATTTTTTTTTAAATATATTTGGACTATAGTGTATTTCATAACTCAGTTTTCTTAACGTCTATCCTCTTCAGATGGTTTTTAAAATATATTTGGACTATAGTGTATTTTATAACTCAGTTTTCTTAACGTCTATCCTATTTAGATGGTTTTTAAAATATATTTGGCCGATAGTGTATTTCATAACTCAGTTTTCTTAACGTCTATCTTGTTTAGATGGTTTTTTTTTAATATATTTGGACTATAGTGTGTTTTCTAACTCAGTTTTCTTAACGTCTATCCTATTTAGATGTTTTTTTAATATATTTGGACTATAGTGTATTTTCTAACTCAGTTTTCTTAACGTCTATCCTATTTAGATGGTTTTTAAAATATATTTGGCCGATAGTGTATTTTATAACTCAGTTTTCTTAACGTCTATCCTATTTAGATGGTTTTTAAAATATATTTGGCCGATAGTGTATTTTCTAACTCAGTTTTCTTAACGTCTATCCTATTTGGATGGTTTTTTTTAAATATATTTGGACTATAGTGTGTTTTCTAACTCAGTTTTCTTAACGTCTATCCTATTTAGATGTTTTTTTAAATATATTTGGACTATAGTGTATTTTATAACTCAGTTTTCTTAACGTCTATCCTATTTAGATTTTTTTTTAAATATATTTGGACTATAGTGTATTTTCCAACTCAGTTTTCTTAACGTCTATCCTATTTAGATGGTTTTTAAAATATATTTGGACTATAGTGTATTTTCTAACTCAGTTTTCTTAACGTCTATCCTATTTAGATGTTTTTTAAAATATATTTGGATTATAGTGTATTTTATAACTCTGTTTTCTTAACGTCTATCCTATTTAGATGTTTTTTAAAATATATGTGGACTATAGTGTATTTTCTAACTTAGTTTTCTTAACGTCTATCCTATTTAGATGTTTTTTAAAATATATTTGGACTATAGTGTATTTTCTAACTTAGTTTTCTTAACGTCTATCCTATTTAGATGTTTTTTAAAATATATTTGGACTATAGTGTATTTTCTAACTTTGTTTTCTTAACGTCTATCCTATTTAGATGGTTTTTAAAATATATTTGGATTATAGTGCATTTTATATCTCAGTTTTCTTAACGTCTATCCTATTTAGATGTTTTTTTTTAATATATTTGGACTATAGTGTATTTTCTAACTCAGTTTTCTTAACGTCTATCCTATTTAGATGTTTTTTTAAATATATTTGGACTATAGTGTATTTTCTAACTCAGTTTTCTTAACGTCTATCCTATTTAGATTTTTTTTTAAATATATTTGGACTATAGTGTATTTTATAACTCAGTTTTCTTAACGTCTATCCTATTTAGATGTTTTTTTAAATATATTTGGACTATAGTGTATTTTATAACTCAGTTTTCTTAACGTCTATCCTATTTAGATGTTTTTTTTTAATATATTTGGACTATAGTGTGTTTTCTAACTTAGTTTTCTTAACGTTTATCCTATTTAGATGGTTTTTAAAATATATTTGGACTATAGTGTATTTTCTAACTTAGTTTTCTTAACGTCTATCCTATTTAGATGTTTTTTTTAAATATATTTGGACTATAGTGTGTTTTCTAACTCAGTTTTCTTAACGTCTATCCTATTTAGATGGTTTTTAAAATATATTTGGATTATAGTGTATTTTATATCTCAGTTTTCTTAACGTCTATCCTATTTAGATGTTTTTTTTTTAATATATTTGGACTATAGTGTATTTTCTAACTTAGTTTTCTTAACGTCTATCCTATTTAGATGGTTTTTAAAATATATTTGGACTATAGTGTATTTTCTAACTTAGTTTTCTTAACGTCTATCCTATTTAGATGTTTTTTTTAAATATATTTGGACTATAGTGTGTATTCTAACTCAGTTTTCTTAACGTCTATCCTATTTAGATGGTTTTTAAAATATATTTGGATTATAGTGTATTTTATATCTCAGTTTTCTTAACGTCTATCCTATTTAGATGTTTTTTTTAATATATTTGGACTATAGTGTATTTTCTAACTTAGTTTTCTTAACGTCTATCCTATTTAGATGGTTTTTAAAATATATTTGGACTATAGTGTATTTTATATCTCAGTTTTCTTAACGTCTATCCTATTTAGATGTTTTTTTTTAATATATTTGGACTATAGTGTATTTTCTAACTCAGTTTTCTTAACGTCTATCCTATTTAGATGTTTTTTTAAATATATTTGGACTATAGTGTATTTTCTTACTCAGTTTTCTTAACGTCTATCCTATTTAGATTTTTTTTTTAATATATTTGGACTATAGTGTATTTTATAACTCAGTTTTCTTAACGTCTATCCTATTTAGATGGTTTTTAAAATATATTTGGATTATAGTGTATTTTATAACTCAGTTTTCTTAACGTCTATCCTATTTAGATGGTTTCTAAAATATATTTGGACTATAGTGTATTTTATAACTCAGTTCTCTTAACGTCTATCCTATTTAGATGGTTTCTAAAATATATTTGGACTATAGTGTATTTTCTAACTTAGTTTTCTTAACGTCTATCCTATTTAGATGTTTTTTTAAATATATTTGGACAATAGTGTATTTTCTAACTCAGTTTTCTTAACGTCTATCCTATTTAGATGGTTTTTAAAATATATTTGGACTATTGTGTGTTTTCTAACTCAGTTTTCTTAACGTCTATCCTATTTAGATGGTTTCTAAAATATATTTGGACTATAGTGTATTTTATAACTCAGTTCTCTTAACGTCTATCCTATTTAGATGGTTTCTAAAATATATTTGGACTATAGTGTATTTTCTAACTTAGTTTTCTTAACGTCTATCCTATTTAGATGTTTTTTTAAATATATTTGGACAATAGTGTATTTTCTAACTCAGTTTTCTTAATGTCTATCCTATTTAGATGGTTTTTAAAATATATTTGGACTATAGTGTATTTTCTAACTCAGTTTTCTTAACGTCTATCCTATTTAGATGTTTTTTAAAATATATTTGGATTATAGTGTATTTTATAACTCTGTTTTCTTAACGTCTATCCTATTTAGATGGTTTCTAAAATATATTTGGACTATAGTGTATTTTATAACTCAGTTTTCTTAACGTCTATCCTATTTAGATGTTTTTTAAAATATATTTGGACTATAGTGTATTTTCTAACTTAGTTTTCTTAACGTCTATCCTATTTAGATGTTTTTTTTAAATATATTTGGACTATAGTGTGTTTTCTAACGCAGTTTTCTTAACGTTTATCCTATTTAGATGGTTTTTAAAATATATTTGGACTATAGTGTATTTTCTAACTCAGTTTTCTTAACGTCTATCCTATTTAGATGGTTTTTAAAATATATTTGGACTATAGTGTATTTTCTAACTTAGTTTTCTTAACGTCTATCCTATTTAGATGTTTTTTAAAATATATTTGGACTATAGTGTATTTTCTAACTTAGTTTTCTTAACGTCTATCCTATTTAGATGGTTTTTAAAATATATTTGGATTATAGTGTATTTTATATCTCAGTTTTCTTAACGTCTATCCTATTTAGATGTTTTTTTTTAATATATTTGGACTATAGTGTATTTTCTAACTCAGTTTTCTTAACGTCTATCCTATTTAGATGTTTTTTTAAATATATTTGGACTATAGTGTATTTTCTAACTCAGTTTTCTTAACGTCTATCCTATTTAGATTTTTTTTTTAATATATTTGGACTATAGTGTATTTTATAACTCAGTTTTCTTAACGTCTATCCTATTTAGATGGTTTTCTAAATATATTTGGACTATAGTGTATTTTCTAACTTAGTTTTCTTAACGTCTATCCTATTTAGATGTTTTTTAAAATATATTTGGACAATAGTGTATTTTCTAACTCAGTTTTCTTAACGTCTATCCTATTTAGATGTTTTTTTAAATATATTTGGACTATAGTGTGTTTTCTAACTCAGTTTTCTTAACGTCTATCCTATTTACGTGTTTTTTTAAATATATTTGGACTATAGTGTATTTTCTAACTCAGTTTTCTTAACGTCTATCCTATTTAGATGGTTTCTAAAATATTTTTGGACTATAGTGTATTTTCTAACTTAGTTTTCTTAACGTCTATCCTATTTAGATGTTTTTTTTAAATATATTTGGACTATAGTGTGTTTTCTAACTCAGTTTTCTTAACGTTTATCCTATTTAGATGGTTTTTAAAATATATTTGGATTATAGTGTATTTTATAACTCAGTTTTCTTAACGTCTATCCTATTTAGATGGTTTTTAAAATATATTTGGACTATAGTGTATTTTCTAACTCAGTTTTCTTAACGTCTATCCTATTTAGATGTTTTTTAAAATATATTTGGATTATAGTGTATTTTATAACTCTGTTTTCTTAACGTCTATCCTATTTAGATGTTTTTTAAAATATATTTGGACTATAGTGTGTTTTCTAACGCAGTTTTCTTAACGTTTATCCTATTTAGATGGTTTTTAAAATATATTTGGATTATAGTGTATTTTCTAACTCAGTTTTCTTAACGTCTATCCTATTTAGATGGTTTTTAAAATATATGTGGACTATAGTGTATTTTCTAACTTAGTTTTCTTAACGTCTATCCTATTTAGATGGTTTTTAAAATATATTTGGACTATAGTGTATTTTCTAACTTAGTTTTCTTAACGTCTATCCTATTTAGATGGTTTTTAAAATATATTTGGATTATAGTGTATTTTATATCTCAGTTTTCTTAACGTCTATCCTATTTAGATGTTTTTTTAAATATATTTGGCCGATAGTGTATTTTATAACTCAGTTTTCTTAACGTCTATCCTATTTAGATTTTTTTTTTTATATATTTGGACTATAGTGTATTTTATAACTCAGTTTTCTTAACGTCTATCCTGTTTAGATGTTTTTTTAAATATATTTGGACTATAGTGTATTTTCTAACTCAGTTTTCTTAGCGTCTATCCTATTTAGATGGTTTCTAAAATATATTTGGACTATAGTGTATTTTATAACTCGGTTTTCTTAACGTCTATCCTATTTAGATGTTTTTTTAAATATATTTGGACTATAGTGTATTTTCTAACTCAGTTTTCTTAACGTCTATCCTATTTAGATGGTTTCTAAAATATATTTGGACTATAGTGTATTTTCTAACTCAGTTCTCTTAACGTCTATCCTATTTAGATGGTTTTCTAAATATATTTGGACTATAGTGTATTTTCTATCTCAGTTTTCTTAACGTCTATCCTATTTAGATGTTTTTTTAAATATATTTGGCCGATAGTGTATTTTATAACTCAGTTTTCTTAACGTCTATCCTGTTTAGATGGTTTTTAAAATATATTTGGACTATAGTGTATTTTATAACTCAGTTTTCTTAACGTCTATCCTATTTAGATGTTTTTTTAAATATATTTGGACTATAGTGTATTTTCTAACTCAGTTTTCTTAACGTCTATCATATTTAGATTTTTTTTTTAATATATTTGGACTATAGTGTATTTTATAACTCAGTTTTCTTAACGTCTATCCTATTTAGATGGTTTTTAAAATATATTTGGATTATAGTGTATTTTATAACTCAGTTTTCTTAACGTCTATCCTATTTAGATGGTTTCTAAAATATATTTGGACTATAGTGTATTTTATAACTCGGTTTTCTTAACGTCTATCCTATTTAGATGTTTTTTTTAAATATATTTGGACTATAGTGTATTTTCTAACTCAGTTTTCTTAAAGTCTATCCTATTTAGATGGTTTCTAAAATATATTTGGACTATAGTGTATTTTATAACTCAGTTCTCTTAACGTCTATCCTATTTAGATGGTTTTCTAAATATATTTGGACTATAGTGTATTTTCTAACTTAGTTTTCTTAACGTCTATCCTATTTAGATGGTTTCTAAAATATTTTTGGACTATAGTGTATTTTCTAACTTAGTTTTCTTAACGTCTATCCTATTTAGATGTTTTTTTAAATATATTTGGCCTATAGTGTATTTTATAACTCAGTTTTCTTAACGTCTATCCTATTTAGATGGTTTTTAAAATATATTTGGACTATAGTGTATTTTCTAACTCAGTTTTCTTAACGTCTATCCTATTTAGATTGTGATGTTTGTAGGGCAGCAATATGAATACTTCCAATGAGAGACGGAAGGATAAGTAGTCCCTGCCAACATATCATTAAAGAACGGGTTATCTCTTATTTCTTATTGCTTGTCTCCTACATCAACCTCAAAATGTGTGGAAATATTAACATTGTAACTTCGATTCCAAGCAAGTATTCGAAATTTTAGCATCAGTAGAATCGATATTGTAACAATCCGCCAGTCACTGTCCCATAGAGGTGTTCTTGTTCTCTTGTTTATTAATTTAACATCCTCAGCCTACCAAATTTGGGTACTTTATACAAGCGACAAGTCGACGAGTGATGTAAGTAATGAAATTTAATGCAGAAAATATTATTTTGTATGTTTTATCCAACAATTGTTGGTCAAGTACAATTTACTTGCTAGCTACATAGGCTGCTAGCCCTGCTAACATCACTCTGTTGACATTTAGCATATCCATCCATCCATCTTTTTCCGCTTATCCGAGGTCGGGTCGCGGGGGCAGCATCCTAGACGAAGTGGCTGGGGAAAGGGAAGTCTGGGCTTCCCTGCTTAGGCTGCTGCCCCCGCGACCCGACATTTAGCATAGTTTTATTTAAATAAAAAACGACTTTTAAATCAGTTAATAGTTGTATGCGTCCATGTATTGATTTAGATGATGTAGAAATGACGACACATACATTTAATTTAAATAACGTGCTAGTTCAGTGCTAAACGCTAGTTTAGACTTTAAAATAAGAGCCACCCTATCAAAATAAAAGCCTTAGGAAGGGGGTGTCCAAAGTCCGGCTAAGGAACATCAGACAGAGGAATTTGGACCGTACTCAAAATAAAAATATTGTATTTGGATAATCAGGAGTAATTCAATTAATTTAAAACAGATGATAAACTTGTTTATGTATAATATAATATAAAATATTTTTTAGATGTTTTAGTGTTCAGGATATATATTTTTTTCTTCAACCATATATAGTAAAACAGACAACATTGATTAAAATAGAGCACACAAAAGTTCTGGTTGTATACTTTTATTTCATTTCAAATTTGAACAGAATTTTACAGAAGGATAAGGGGTCGGGGCAAAATCGCATGATACCAAAGTCATCCTTTTTCATCATAAAAAGTATTAAAAGTAGCACTGGGCTGACACACACTTATGTGCATAAATAACCACAAATAGCTCATTTGAACGTTAAAAATTGTGAAATCAGTATTTGCTTCCACATCATTGTCTCAGTCTACTTTACATAGAAGGGAAATGAGGTATTAATAATAACATGTTTGGCATTGATTATGGGTCTAAACATATACATCTAGCACTTACAAACTACTTTTTATTTGTGTTACAACATAAATAAGTCATAACTTTACTTGTAGTGAGAAAGTGCCCTCCTCAACAACCAACAATGACTTAACAGATGACAATAGTGTTGCAAAAAATAAAAACTCTGAACACTGAGATTTAAAAAGCTCTATAACTTAAAAAGTGCACAACAAAATGAACATGATAGAGCAGCCTCATTCCCTTGTGCTTCCACAATAGAACTCTTTTTGTCAGTAAGATCCATTCAGACAAACGTCCGCTTTCCTGTTGATTTCAGCATGTGCTGCCCAAACTGTAAACAGACAAAAATGACTAAATTAAGAACAAGTCATGTGTCAAAATGTTTTGTGAAACTACCACCACTTCATTTTTGTAACAATGAGACTCTCATAGAACTTCAAAAATAGTCATTATTATCCTCAACACTGGTACAGTATATCTGACATATTGCAACCTCACAATTATTATTTTTTGTTTTGTTCATAATATTATTAGATTATGTTATTACTTAAGTTTAATTATTTTTAGTCATCAAGTTTCAACTATTATATATGATACAACTTTTCCTCAAATTACTTTTTCAAAATTTTAAGAGACTTTAGAAGTTGTCTTTTGCCTTGAAACATTTTATTCTGACATTACCTAATTACTGACTTTATTTTTATTAGAAAATTATATAGGTTTATTGGCAACACTAATTGGTCCCAAGTGTGTGAATGTGAGTGTCTGTCTGTGTTGGCCCTATAAGGCGACTTGTCCAGGGTGTAACCCGCCCCAGTACAACTGGGATAGGCTCCAGCACACCTGCGACCGCGAAAGGGACAAGTAGTAGAAAATGGATGGATAATTATACTAATATTGATACAATCCTTTTCTCAATATTTCGATGAAAGTCCAACTTTCTTTTATTACTGCAGGTACTGCACAGGCGCAACAAAATGGTACCTAAAATTACAACTTTTTTCTCAAATCATTAACTAACTCATGATAATATTTAGGTTTTATTATTTCGGTTGAGTAGGTTTTTTGTCACATTATGCTATCAAAACCTTTCCCTTTACTTATTCTACCAAAAAGTACTCACTTTTATCAGGATTTTAATATTCAGGTTTTAAAAGACGTCTTTTAAATTAGTTTTTTTTCCTCCTGTGACATATTTAGCATAAAAGTATGACTTTATTCTCATAAAATTGTGACCATTATTATTATTATATTTTGACTTTTATTTCTTCCCATTTCAATATTTTCACTTTATTTTGATGAAACCTTTTCTAATGTACTACTTTGTCTCTTACTATGTCTACATTTTTCTCAGAAACAAATTTAGGTTGTACAATTTCCACGTCAATCTCATCTTTTTTTGTCACATTTTGATCTTTTCCTCTTGAGGTTCAGAATTTCCTAAAACACTACATTAGAAATGTCCCATGTAATTACGACAAAGTAATTCTGTTTAAATTATGTTTTTATTTTTGTAATATTTCTATTTTATTGTAGTAGAATTACTATGTGATACTATGTGTCATAATAGAAAACAAGATTGGGTTTAATAAACCAAACAGTATACGTATCTCACCAGAGGGGTTTGGACTGGACTTTTCACTTCATGGTTGGGTAGTGTGAAGACGTCCCGGTCGTCCTGGTCACTGTCATGTCTGTAGCGGTGTGCGAACTTGCGCTTCAGGGCTTCTGCAATGAGCGTGGCGGCGTCTGTGGGCTCTTTGACCTTCTCTTTGGTGTCCAACTCTGCTGGGCGGCTGCAAACACGCGATATTTGTAACTACACTGATGCGTATATTTGGGAATGAAGTACGCCTCTACCTTTTGACAGATCTCAGCTTGACCTTGTTCATGTCTTTGAGGACGTCCAGCATGCTGGGGATTTCTGCCGTTTTAGACTCCAGCACTGTTGTCTGCCCTTCTGTCTTCTTTCCTCTTCGCTCCTTGATCAGGTCGATGGCGGAAAATGTGCGCTGCAGATTCAGTGGAGGGGGAGGTGGAGGGGGAGGTGGAGGTGGTGGCGGGGGTGGTGGTGGAGGTGGCCCGGTGCCACACGGGGGAGGAGGCGGGTGAGGAGTTGTCCCTGTGGAGACAGCAGAGAACACCTGTTACTACACTGTACTAAATGAGGCACTATGCTGTCATCAAGAAGAATATGTTTGCAATTACATCATTATTTTGTACTGGCCATCATGAGATGCTTGACTTTGAACGTACCCGACTGTGTGCTCTTTTCCTGCGCCAGCACGATTTGCGCTATCTGCGCTCGGAGCTTGGCGAGTTCTGTCTCCAGCGCGCTGATCTTCTGGATGGCCTCGTTGTTGGTGGCCGAGGGGCCTCGGGGGTCCGGAGCCACCTCGCGGAGGCTGGGGAGTGAGCGGCGCCTGGCCAGGCGTGGTTTTCGCTGAGGATTAGACTGCCGGATGCGGAATGCAAGCCCTGTTGGTGGCGGCCCCAAACTATTAAAACAAGACTGCATTAGTTTATATTCCTCATATACTGTATGTTCTCTCAACTTAGATTTGTGTGTGGGGCAGGCCTTTATTTTAATATTGATATCCATCCATCCATTTTCTACCACTTCTCTATTTCGGAGTCACAGGGGGTCGCTGGAGCCTATCTCAGCTGCATTCAGGCGGAAGGCGGTGTACACCCTGGAGAAGTCGCCACCTCATCGCAGGGCCAACACAGACAGACAGACAACATTCACACTCACATTCACTCATTAGAGCCAATTTTAGTGTTTCCAATCAACCTATCCCCAGGTGCATGTCTTTGGAGGTGGGAGGAAGCCGGAGTACCCGGAGGGAACCCACGCAGTCACGGGGAGAACATGCTAACTCCGCACAGAAAGATTCTGAGCTCGGTATTGAACTCAGGACCTTCGTATTGTGAGGCAGACGCACTAACCCCTCCTCCACCGTGCTGCCCTAATGTTTATATCATTATTATTGTTAGAAAGGTTCCCAAACTCTGTGCTACCTTAAGAGACTATTGTGAGCAGTCCACCTTAAGACCGCAAGGCATTGTGCGGCGCGCTTATTCATTCTAACCAAAACAGAGCACAGAGTGGTGAATGCCAGTCCTTTACATTTGCTGCCTGTATATATATCTACAACTTGTAAGATTCTATAGAACTGCGGTACCTGGTGCGTCACTGACGAATGTAAGTTCATTATATAGTTGTTTGACGCGCAGCGTGCCTTGTTTGGAGCGTCTAGACAATGTATTTCATGTACCAGTCCTTTATCTCTTCAAAGAGAACATTTCGGACATTTTGTGCCTTTGTACATGTAAGCGAGCACCTTATCCTGCACGGCAGGTCACAAGCACCAAAGATACGTACCTTCTGTAGCGTACAGTGACACCTTCTGGTCTAGTTAAGACATTTAAGTTCAGTTAAATGTTGGTATGATGTTATTTGAGTGTTTAGTTTGATGCTATCCTGTAATGTATATGGCAGGGCTTACTGTTTACTGGTGAAGCTACTGTGTACTAAATGTCAATTATTACCGGTATATGCTATATTTTGTATCCATGATATATTATTACACTAAGGTGATATGTACTATTACTACGTAGGATATGGTATTCTATACTAATTGGTTATAATGTTCTTATCTGTTTACTGCAGAAGCACCAATACTTAACAGTGTTGTACCATTCAGCCAATCCATTGTCACCTGCCATGCCTGTCAACCTGCCTACTAAACAAGTAAACTGCCATATGCCAAACGAACTGTCCTGTCCATTGTGTCCTGACCGACGCCCCGGAGGCGAATGAGACTACCTTTATAGAACCTTACAGTCCTTTATAACTCTCCACAACAATTATTATTACATTACAATTTTCAATAATATAATTAATTGATCCTTTTCCCACAAAATAATTACACTAAATCAACGTAACATATAAAAATACAATATTTATTATACTAAATATATGTATAATCATTACTGGTGTATTGATCAAACGGCCACTAATCAAGATTGGACGATTTTCGTAAAAAAATCTGATCAGCCATTAGCGATTAATGCCTTTAACGGCAATCCCCTCTTAACACTGTATTTATTTTTTAGTTCCATGGTTGACAAGCTAGCAGCTAATTATGTCTCCCCATACACAGTGTGGAGCCACTCCACTAAGCTAATAATAATCACCTCTTTTATGACAAATAAATTGTATTTTTTAGTATCTTAATGGAGGACAAGGCTAAACATGTTAACAGCCAGAACACGCATGCTAATAGCTAGGCTAACAGCAAAGCTAGCTAGAGAGTAGTTTTTGGTTTTCAGTTACCGTGAACTATTGACTTTGTTTTGCTCAAACAATTGTAAAGGGAATAAGGAAGTATTTTAAATAGTGTGTTGCAGGGATGTCAAAGTATGAACAATTCCTATCACGGTTATTGTGACCAAAATTATCACTGTTTGTTATTAACGCCGTATTTGTAATTGGGCTCACAATTAAAAAATAAAAATAATGTAATTTTAACCAAGTTTTATTTAAAAAAATATTCAAAATAATTTCCTTTGAAGCAGGAACACTATTGTAGATAAGAACACTGTTTTTAATGTTGTCAAATTGAATGTGCATATGAAAGCAAGAGAAGCATTATCAACAAAGTAATATGGCAGAAAAAAATACATAAATAACTAAACTAAATGTGAAAATTATGCAAGATAGCAACTTATGGAAGTAAGAGATAAACAAAAACTAATTTAAGAATTTTGCAATATGGCACCTAATGGTCATAAGACGTTACTCTGCTTTTTGTCCATCCATCCATCCATCCATTCCTACCGCTTGTGCCTTTAGTGTTCATTTTAAGGGATCTAGTTTTATACATAGGCTGCACGATTATGGCCAAAATAATAATTATTATTTTGATCAATATAAATCACAATTAATAATCAGGATTATTCATTATTTTTAGTCAAACAGTGTTGTGGTGTGACCATGACACCATCATGTAATTTGTAATGTCTAATAAAAAAAAAAAGCTACAGATAAACAGTATCCATATACTGTATTTAAAAACAAATATCTGTGTTTTTGTTCATTATTAGTATCAACGTGTCAGCTTTTTCCTCATTACATTGCTTCTATATCTATTTTTACATTTTCATTGAAAGGTATTTTTTTAAGTTATGTCCATTTTGTGTACATTGACATGTACATGTACATGTACATGCTGTATCGGGACATATCTCATAAGAGTTTGAGCAGAAATATGTTGTATAGAAATTAACTTCACACCATAAAATATTAACAAAATGCTATGTCACGTGAATGTTTTTTTTAAGGAATAACATTGTGAAATGAAAAAAACACAAGTATTTAAAAAAAAACATGGTGTTTACTTTCTGATGCCCATAGAAAACACAAAGCAGTTTGGCCTATGAAGATAAAGTCTAATAGACAAGCTTTGTTCTTCAACAACACCTTGTGGTTCAGTGAAACAGTTTGGCCAACAAAAATAAACATGAGTGATAAGTCAAACATCTAATACACAATCTTTGTGCCTAACTGAAAATTCTGCATGTTGACACTTCACAGCTTGAATTCAAATCAATGAGATGACAAAAACATTTTAGTTAGCATTGATGTTATTGGAACACTGACAAAGTTAGCAGTTAAATAAGTGTAGAGTGACCATCCCAGTAAACAAACGGCAAGACTTTATTAACAAGTTGTGGCAATGTTTCCTACACATCGCCTGCTGCTTGGTAACTTTCCGCCACAGCAGCTGAGTGAAGACGCAGTGTTTTCTCTTCTGCAGTATACCGTATTTTTTGGATTATAAATCGCTCCGGAGTATACGTCGCACCAGCCGAAAATGCGTAATAAAGAAGGAAAAAAACATATATACGTCGCACTGGACTATAAGTCGCATTTTTGGGGGAAATTTATTTGATAAAATCCAACACCAAGAATAGACATTTGAAAGGCAATTTATAATATATAAAGAATAGTGAACAACAGGCTAAATAAGTGTACATTATATGACGCATAAATAACCAATGGAGAACGTGTCTAACATATGGTAAGAGTCATTCAAATAACTATAACATGTAGAACATGCTATACGTTTACCAAACAATCTGTCACTCATAATCGATAGATCCCATGAAATCTTCTTCTTCGATGTCGCTTCTAAACAACTCTGCCAACTCCAAAGGTATGCGCCGCTTCCTCTTGTCGTTTTCTGCTGCATATTTCACTACGTCCAGCTTGTAATCAGCAGTACATGATTTCCCTTTTGGTGCCATTTTTGTTCAGCCCTTCTCAGTTTTTATAAGTCACCGCCAACGATGAAATGATCATTATTGTCACCGACGTCCCACTGGGTGGGAGTTTTCCTTGCCCTTATGTGGGCCTACCGAGGATGTCGTAGTGGTTTGTGTTGTGGTTTGTGCAGCCCTTTGAGACACTAGTGATTTAGGGCTATATAAGTAAACATTGATTGATTGATTGATTTTAATAGCTACGGCAGTAGCATATAGCAGTTAGCATTCCATGACCCACAATGCACTTCTGCCATGACCCTCCCCCGCCGAATTCTTATTGGTTCACGTGTGTGTGTGTGACGATTGTTGACGTGTGTGTGACAATTGCTGACATTTTCTTTGTCTCTTCCGCATAAGTCGCTCCGGCCAAACTGTGAAAAAAACTGCGACTTATAGTCCGAAAAATACGGTACTTTTTGCATGGGACAAATGTGTCTGTTTCTAAAATTGTCCAAGCATGACAAAAAATGCACCCCGAGGCTCCACAGTAATGAATTAACGAGTGAAATTAAGTAAAAAGAAGCAATCGGGTGCCATTTACTCGGAGGGAAAATCTCCAGAGAACAGTTGTGTAACTGCTGCACTGTTTTTAAAAGCCAAACAGCGCAATAGCGTGCATGTGCCGGTGATGTTGTGACTCGGTTTCCAGCAAGTGAGTAGTGTTGCCTAAAATGCTTTAATAAATGACAGTTTTTCGGTAACTAAACATTTAAATGTTCTGGAATTTTACCGCAGCCGAGTGTGAAGCGACCGGAATGAGAATCAGCACCTCCAAGTCCGAGTCGATGGCTCCCACCCTGAAAAGGGTGCCATCTCCGGGTTGGGTAGGAGACCCTGCCCCAAGTGGAGGAGTTCAAGTACCTAGGAGTCTTGTTCACGAGTGGGGGAAGAGTGGATCGTGAGATCGACAGGCGGATCGGTGCGGCGTCTTCAGTAATGCGATCGTTGTACCGATCCCGTTGTGGTGAAGAAGGAGCTGAGCCGGAAGGCAAAGCTCTCAATTTACCGGTCGATTTACGTTCCCATCCTCACCTATGGTCATGAGCTTTGGGTCATGACCGAAAGGATAAGATCACGGGTACAAGCGGCCGAAATGAGTTTCCTCCGCCGGGTGGCGGGGCTCTCCCTTAGAGATAGGGTGAGAAGCACTGCCATCCGAGAGGAGCTCAAAGTAAAGCCGCTGCTCCTCCACATCGAGAGGAGCCAGATGATGTGGTTCGGGCATCTGGTCAGGAGGCCACCCGAACGCCTCCCTAGGGAGGTGTTTAGGGCACGTCCAACCGGTAGGAGGCCACGGGGAAGACCCAGGACACGTTGGGTAGACTATGTCTCCCGGCTGGCCTGGGAACGCCTCAGGATCCCCCGGGAAGAGCTAGACGAAGTGGCTGGGGAGAGGGAAGTCTGGGCTTCCCTGCTTAGGCTGCTGCCCCCGCGACCCGACCTTGGATAAGCGGAAGAAGATGGATGGATGGATGTTTACCGTTATATCTCTAGTGTGTTACTATTGTTACATTGTCGATAGCACTCACCACAAATACATTAAAAAATGCACAGTTAATACATGTGATCGGTATTGGACAATCTTACTCATGGATGATCGGTATCCGAATGACAGCATAAAAAAAACCCTGATCGGAAAATCCCTAATAATTATATATATTTTCTGATTATGAGTATTTTGAGTGTCAAAACAAAGAACATTCGATTGTTCGCAAGCTGTTCTTCTCTTAAAACTGCACCGCAAACTTTAGCGTTACAGATGCCACCTGTGCTTTACATGAGATTTTCTGCATAGAAGTAACAACATTCACCTGGTTGCAACAAAGCTAATGAATACAACCTGTTGTGAGGACAGGACTTAGCTCACCGAGGTCTGCCTACGTTGTCTTCATCGTCTTCCTCCTCCCCCTCGTCCTGATCAATCCAGGAGACGTCAGCGAGAGAGGCCACAGCAAAGTTGTTCCTCCGGCTGAGGACACCTTCATCCTCAGTGTATGGACAGAGCTATTGAAAAAAGACCGACCACCTTATTAGGAAAATACCTTGGAAAATACCACATTGTATTATCCAACTATTGACAAACTAATTGTCTCCTCACTGACATATTTTTGTTTCAATGTAATTGGAGAATAGCTGTTTGAAAGTGCAGCTGAGATAGGCTCCAGCACCCCCCGGCGACCCCAAAAGGGACAAGCGGTAGAAAATGGATGGATGGATAGAAGTTTTGAACTACTATGTTTCCATGCCTCATGTTGAGACTTAGTCAACAGCACCTGTGCTGTATTACATCGTTAAGATTAATCTGCAATCAATTCTACAGTAAAACATCATTTTATAAGTACAAAAAAAAAACATTAACATAAAAAAAATTTAATTTCATTTTTTTTATTTTATTAAAACTGACATTGTGAGGACATTGTTATAAAATATTAAATTTAACAATGGGAAAATGCCAAAAAATCTAAGAAAAATGTCATTCTTTTGTAAAAAACATTTTGGATTTTTTTTTTTTTTTTTATGGTTGACAATGTAGCAAAATAGTGTTATGTTGAAATATACTAAGGAAATGTAATTGTGAAGATATATTTTTTCAAGATCCATCATCTTCCGCTTATCCGAGGTCGGGTCGCGGGGGCAGCAGCCTAAGCAGGGAAGCCCAGACTTCCCTATCTCCAGCCACTTCGTCTAGCTCTTCCCGGGGGATCCCGAGGCGTTCCCAGGCCAGCCGGGAGACATAGTCTTTCCAACGTGTCCTGGGTCTTCCCCGTGGCCTCCTACCAGCTGGACGTGCCCTAAACACATCCCTAGGGAGGCGTTCGGGTGGCATCCTGACCAGATGCCCGAACCACCTCATCTGGCTCCTCTCGATGTGGAGGAGCAGCGGCTTTACGTTGAGCTCCTCCCGGATGGCAGAGCTTCTCACCCTATCTCTAAGGGAGAGCCCCGCCACCCGGCGGAGGAAACTCATTTCGGCCGCTTGTACCCGTGATCTTATCCTTTCGGTCATGACCCAAAGCTCATGACCATAGGTGAGGATGGGAACGTAGATCGACCGGTAAATTGAGAGCTTTGCCTTCCGGCTCAGCTCCTTCTTCACCACAACGGATCGATACAACGTCCGCATTACTGAAGACGCCGCACCGATCCGCCTGTCGATCTCACGATCCACTCTTCCCCCACTCGTGAACAAGACTCCTAGGTACTTGAACTCCTCCACTTGGGGCAGGGTCTCCTCCCCAACCCGGAGATGGCACTCCACCCTTTTCCGGGCGAGAACCATGGACTCGGACTTGGAGGTGCTGATTCTCATTCCGGTCGCTTCACACTCGGCTGCGAACCGATCCAGTGAGAGCTGAAGATCCCGGCCAGATGAAGCCATCAGGACTACATCATCTGCAAAAAGCAGAGACCTAATCCCTAATCATTTTTTTAAGATATATGTTTTAATTATTGTAGTAGTCAGAGAAAACTAAAGTCGTAAAAGACAGAGAAATGTCAAAATTTGACTAAAAATGTATCCATTTTACTGAAGTCGTAACATTACAGGTAAAGCGTTGTCCATGTTCCAAAAATTTTTTTAAATCAGAAGAGTTACACAAAAAGTTTGAACTGTATGAAAAGTAAGTCGTAATACCTCAAACGCAACAATATTCATAAAGGGGATATTGCACTTTCCTGGAATTTTGCCTATTATTCTCAATTCCTATGTAAGGCAAGAACACACGTTTTTCTTTTTTTATGCATTCTAAATTGTAAATAAGCGTTAGCAAAAATCAGCTAAAAATGGAGTCAATCTAAGTTCCTCTATTACACCCACAAAGCCCTCCAAAGAACATCTTAAAACCCCCAACAATACCCCACTTACAATTTGTGACCTAAGTATTAACCATGTGATGTTATTTTAAGCGCTAACGTTAAGGACTTATTTTTAGCCACGCATTAATCACAGAGAGGTAACTAGCTTATGCTGCTATATTGTGCCTGTGAGCTGGTGAAAGTTAATTCTAGATTATAAATTATGCCTCTCACCTGGATAGTAGAAGATTGTGGTCATAAACCGAGAAATTGGTGAACTTTGACAGCCAATTTACACCGGGAGATGACGAGAAAAACATAAAGAGACGCTAGTTTGCGTCCACCTTTTTTTAGTGAAGTGAATTATATTTATATAGCACTGTTCTGTAGTGGCTCAAAGCTCTTTACAAAGTGAAACCCATGATCGGAGTGAGTGGTTCTCAACCTATTTTCAATGATGTAGACCCAGTGAATTTTTTTTTTATTCAAGTACCCCCTAATCAGAGCAAAGCATTTTTGGTTGAAGAGATAAAGAAGTCAAATACAGCACTATGTCATCAGTTTCTGATTTATTAAATTGTATAACAGTGCAAAATATTGCTCATTTGTAGTGGTCTTTCTTGAACAAACAAGTGATTCAATTATAAATAAAGATTTCTACACATAGAAGTAGTCCACTTAAAGTGCCCTCTTTGGGGATTGTAATAGAGATCCATCTGGATTCCTGAACTTAATTCTAAACATTTCTTTACAAAAAAAGAAATCTTTAACATCAATATTTATGGAACATGTCCATAAAAAATCTAGCTGTCAACACTGAATATTGCATTGTTGCATTTCTTTTCACATTTTATGAAATTACATTAATATTTTGTTGAAGTATTATTCAATAAATATTTTTATAAAGGATTTTTGAATTGTAGCTATTTTTTTAGAAAACTTTAAAAAAAAAAATCCCACGTACCTCTTGGCATACCTTCTAGTACCCACAGGGGTACACGTACCCCCATTTGAGAACCACTGATCTAAGTTACATCTAAACCAGTGTGGGTGGCACTGAGATCAGGTAAGTAAAGTATCTTTCCCAAGGACACAACTGCAGTCACTAGGATGGCGGAAGCGGGGATCAAAACCAGGAACCCTCAAGTTGCTGGCACGGCGGCTATACTAGCCGAGCTATGCCACCCTTTAATTAAGCCTTTGTGAGGATTATGTGTATACGTCATCTAAACGGAAAGATATGAACATCCCATCAGTTGACATCCCAGTGAGAGCAGACGATGTGCAGTAAGTGTTTGTTTTTTTATGATGGTTGTTGTCTCTCATGAAGTCTGCATGTTTTAATTTTCAGTGTTGTTAATTGAAAATGCAAACGTCTATGAAATAATGAGTTTACAAAATAAAAGCACCGCCGTATGCTTACAATGAGCAAAATACGTAAGGATTACATGTTATTATGAGTGTGCAGTACATTACATATATACTTACATCATGTATATAAAATGATGGCGGTGTGTAGGCAGAATAGAGTGACTCCTGACTTGATTGTAAGCTGACTTTTTCTAATGTTTATTTAGAATGCATAAAAAAATAAAAACATTTGTTCTTGTCTTGCATTGGAATTGTGAATGATAGGCAAAACTCCTCCAAAAAAGTGCAGTTCCCCTGAAAGTATCAATTATCATTGCCATGCCTAATATTTAAACAGGAGAAGTAAGCAAGTATGAAAAACAAAGAGAATTGACATGGAACTGTAAAGGGTAATAGTTATAGTAAAGGCTTCCATTGTTGCAAGTAGCTACACAAACTGACCTAGAGCCGACATACTGCATTCCGCATAGCAAGGGAGCGGAGCTGGAGAGGAAAAGAAAGGAAGAAAAATAGGGGGGGAAAGACAGAAAAATAGTAGAAAGTCACAACCACGGCATGTTTATATTTTAAAAGTAGAAAAGGTACTGCTGATACTGTTTGTATAACCTCTATTTTATTGACAGCATGTACTGTTTATATTTTAAAGGCGTACTGCACTTTTGTTTTTAGGAATTTTGCCTACCGTTCACAATCATTATGAAAGACATGACATGGCGGATGGATTCTTTTCCAATGCATTCTAACTTATAAAAAAAAGTATGCTTACAGCGGAGCCAATGGGAGCTCCCCTATTCCGCTTATAAAATCCGCTAAATAACCATTCAAAAAGCGCCAACAATACTCCACTTACATTTTGTGACTTGACTATTAACCAAGTATTAATGATGTTGTTATTGTAAGCGCTAATGCAGACAAACTATAGCGGGGCAGTGATATGAACACTTGTGTCTGTTTACATCAATGACTGGTCAGCTGTTTCCTCACGTCCCTGCTCCCTGTAAGTTTATTGTAGATCATAATTTATGCCGCTCACCTGGATAGAAGAAGGTTGAGGATGTATTCCTACAAATTTGTGCACTATGACAGCCAACTTAAGACTCTGAAATGGCGAGAAAGACACAAAGACGCTTGGGTCCACCTCCCTTTAGTTTGGAGGATTATGAGTCTTTCTACATCTAAATCAGAAAATATGAACATCCTAGCAGTCGGTATCTTAATGACAGTAGACCTTATACAATAGTGATGTTTTATTATGTTTGTTGGCTCTTATAAAGTCTGCAGTGAGCAGTAATCGGTAAATATTAAATGTTATTATAAATTTGGCCGTTAACTACACTACATATATACTTGCATCATGTATCTAAAACCTCAATGGAGGTGTATGGATGTGTTTAAGGGCTTTATAGGCAGAATAGAGTGTGTTCCATAGGCTCAGATGTAAATGCCCTTATAATCAAATTCATGAAATATTTAGAATGCATTAAAAAAAATCTATCCGTTGTCATGTCTTTCATGATGAGTGTACAAATAAAAAGTGCAGTTCCCCTTTAAAAAGTCAAACCAGTCAGACAACAAAAGCTTGGTAAGGGGAGGGGACAACTTGGCTGTGTCGTCAACTGTAGAAAAAGATAAGAGAAGAGGCAAAGAAAATCTTTAAAAAAGAAAATCCACCTGGAAATGAACCCTGGCACACGGTTTTAGAGGAAGGTTGCTCGCTATTCTCCTGACAATACTTCTGGAGGACCCATATTGCTTGGCTGATCCAAACGCCTGTCCAAAAAACACAACGTATTAATTAAACTGAAACACAAAATGAATCCAGCACACACACAATTGAATTCAATTGGGAAAAAAAAGAGCCACCTACCAGGTCCATTTCAATGTGCTCATCGTGTTTACTCATAACTTTTGAAGTACTGGCAATGGGTACACATGGCCAAATACTGGCGGCATCATCATCAAACACACACCTAATGAACAAACACGTGATAAAATATATTACTATTCATATTTTATACATAATTTTATTATATCACATTATGATTTGTGTTTATCTTTGAAGTAAGAACAGTCATTTGATTGGCAACACTTAATTGGCCCTAGTGTGTGAATGTTGTCTGTCTATCTGTGTTGGCCCTGCGATGAGGGGGCGACTTGTCCAGGGTTGCCTTCCGCCCGATTGTAGCTGAGATAGGCACCAGCGTCCCCCGCAACCCCAAAAGGGAATAAGCGGTAGAAAATGGATGGATGGATGGGCATTACTACAATTCGTTTAGCAAAACAAAAGGCTACATATGTAGAAGTACTGAACATGATTTACATTTATACATTACTAACAAAATAAAGAACCAAAAAGTTTGACAAATATTGTTAATCGAACACTTTTTGACTAGTTTCATTTAACAGCGATAAAAAGAAGTGAGACTCGTATCTCTCTGACACAAGATAGGAGGTCACAAGTGTGATTGATAGATGTTTATAAAAAACTAACAAAATCGTGGGATAATATAATTTGATGGATTCCAAAAGTAGTTTGGAAATCGGAGGCTAACAAGTTAGCAAGTAATGCTAACTAGAGGGAACTTTTAATAGCTACTACTTGTACTAACTCGCAAAACAACAAGTACGTACGAAGGCGATCCATCACAATAGTCGTGTCACGTTGAGCATTCACAAGTGTACAACTTATGTAAAACTACCTTACAAAGACAGACGCACGCTGGTTGAGAACTTTTCCAATGTTTCCACCTTATCTAGTCGTCGGACATGTCCTAGGGCTGACTGATGTGGAGGGGAGTCATTAAATGTTTTAACCAATTGGATTACAGCGATTACTTAGCAAGCCTCGGTCACGATGAAGCGCCACCATAGGGCAATCCTCCTGATTGGCAGGTAATTCAACCAATAGGATGCATTATTTCATTTGACATTACCACGTGATTGGGCTTTGGTCTAGTCAATCAGATGAGACAGTCCAATTATATAGGGGAATGTTAGAGTACGTTCGATATACACTTTCTTTTATCCCGACAGCACAGTGTCACGTTTAACGGAGGAGAGTGAAACAGGTTCAGCTGTAAAGCGGCGAGTCCCAACAGCTAAAACAAACCGAACGTGCAACAAAACCCAAACAGTATGCACAGCTGCTATCTTAAACGAGCATTGTCGAGAAAGGCGCAGGCCCTCAGCGTTAATGAAATTAGATTATTAGGGGGTGCTTTTAAACTGGCACGCTGTCTGCCGGCACGCCATTATTGTGTCTTGTGTAACTGAGCTTTCCAACTGTTGTCTCATGGTTTCGCCGAAAACTGACTGAAAGGTAAGTTGAAGTGTGAAACAGCGTTAGCTAGCTTAGCTTAGTCACCGAGTCGTTTCTTGTCTCTTCCCACAGGGGCGAGCTTTGAGGTGAGACTGGGGGTCGCAGCAAAACAAACACAATGTGTATTCTACTGCTCAAGCAAGCGAATGTACACATTTTAAATTATCCGTTTGCAACTGGAACATTGGGCCATACTTTTTTGGGAAGGTGTCAAATACTACATAATAAGCCATGTTATAGAAAGCGTCGATATTGACGTGAGCCTCTTTTGAATGTTGTTAATGATAAATAGGTCAACCATTTAATCTTCTTTTCTGGTTTAATTCCCACTGTAATTCCCCGAGGTCCTGAATAAAACAACATTTTCTTACCCTGAATACAGAATACATTGCAATGGTTCACAAAGTGTTAAAAGGGAATTGTACTTTGTTTTTACATGTTGCCTATTATTCACAATCCCTATGTGAGACAAGCACAAATCTGTTTTGTCTTTTGTTATGCATTCCATTTAGGGCTGGGCGATATGGCCTTTTTTTAATATCTCGATATTTTTTAGGCCATATCGCGATGCACGATATATATCTCGATATTTTGCCTTTGCCTTGAATGCATATAATCACAGCAGTATGATGATTCTATGTGTCTACATTAAAACATTCTAGTTCATACTGCATTAATAGATGCTCATTTTAAACTTTGATGCATAGAGGGAAATCACGACTAAGTCAATTTAGCAAAAGTGTATTTATCAAACAGTTATTAAGCAGTGGCACAAACATTCACGTCATTTCAAAACAGAAAGTGCAAGATTGTCAGAGACATTTTAAAACAAGCTTTTAGTGCGCTTTTGTGCATGATGTCACACAAGATATTTCAATAAGTGTCACATAAAAATGAGCTGCATATCAAATAGTGTCTGTCCTACGGTGTTGATGTGGAAATAGTTGCTTTGGCATTTTGTTAGTGTGACACCAAACGGAGATGTTGATGCAGAGTTTCAAGCACTCTATTCTCTAGCGGCTGACTTTTCAAATGATGTTACAAATAAGTAGTGCTGCTACTTTTTGTAGCAACGCTTCTGCCGAATAAATGTTCAACATGTTCTCGCTGGAAGCCAAACCACCGCCAGACAATGCACCCAGTGCTGTTTTTCTTGGGAAATAATTCTTCCTCCATTTGTTACCAGATTCGTACCTTCTCTCTCTCTCGTATTACACCGTTAGCATCACAGCTAATGTTACCATGTCGCTACCTCTCTGCTCGGGGAGGGCGTGTGACGTTGCACGCGTGACGTATGTAGGAAGGTGCACTTGTTTTAAGTTTCTGGGAGAAGGAGAGACGAGAAAGAGGGAGAAACTCATGCAGTTTAATGCCCGCAGCTAAAAGCAACTGCGTGACAACGTATACTCGAATATCACGATATAGTCATTTTTTATATTGCACAGAGACAAACCCGCAATATATCGAGCATATCGATATATCAACCAGCCCTAATTCCAACTAGTAAATAAACGCTGGCAGAAGTCAGCTAACAATGATGCTTGTGGGAATCGCTATATTACTATAAAGCGATATAAAAAATATCCAATCACCTCCATCAAAGTTTTATAAACATACTACAAGTATATATGTAATGTAGTAACAGGAGGATTCATAACAACTTGTAAAATTTACGTCTTTCACTCATTGTAAGCAATTGGTGGTACTTTAATTTCCCAAACTCATCACAACATTTGCTTTTCCCTTTAACAACAACTCAAGGCAGATTTGAAAAAAGACAACAAACATAATAAAACAATCACTTACTGTACAATGTCTGCTCTCGCTGGGATGACGACTGATTGGATGTTCATATCTTGCCGTTTGGATGAAGAATTATTCATACGGCGCGGCCACCGCTGCTGCTCACTGCTCCCCTCACCTCAGAGGGTGATCAAGGGTGATGGGTCAAATGCAGAGAATAATTTCACCACACCTAGTGTAGGTGTGACAATCATTGGTACTTTAACTTTAATTTAAATAATCTTCGCAAGCACTTGAATTAAAGGTGGGTGCATACTAGCATCTTTTATTGTCTTTCTCGCCATCTCAGGGTCTAAGTTGGCTGTCCAGATGAGAGGCACGATTTATAATCTATAATTGCCTCCCACAAAGTGTCAGGCGATATATCAGCTCACCGACTCATGATTTCAATATAGCTGTATAAACTAGTTACCTCTCTGTTATCAATGCACCACTAAAAGTAGGGGCTTAAATTTAGCGTTAATAATAAGTAGTGTTAAGACTTGATTCATATTCAGGTCATAAGACTTAATTGGAGTGTTTTTGGTGCTTTTTGGATGTGTTTTAGTGGGTTTTATGGCGCAGTAGCAAAATGGCATTATTGTTCCCATTAGCTTAATTGTTATCTACGCTTTACAATGCTTAGAACAATTGTTCATCTCTCTCATAAGGACTGTGAATGATGGGCAAAAAAGTGCAGTTTCCCTTCAAACACCAAGTCCCACCTCAAAAGTGTACCCCACCATACCTTACATTACAAGGGTGTGAAACCGGTTTTCATAGAGGGTCACATCTTCGTCATAGCTGCCTTCAGAATATAAATGTGAATATAAATTGCCTCTGCATTTGATTCTATTTTTTTTCCCGTACGCTGTAAAAATGTGTGGATTAGCTCAGTCACTAGAATTTTACTGTTAAATTTACCGTATTTTTTCACAACATGTTACTGTAAATGGAAACAAAGTTCCAATGTTTTTACAGTAACATTCTGTCAACTGAGCTGCCAATTTTTTTTTTACTGTAAAATCTACAAAGGTTGTTTTTACAGCATCTTATTATAAATTGGAAAATAAGTCCACTGTTTTTTTACGGCAAAATTCTGACTTCTGAGCTACCATTTTTTTACAGTAAAAAAAACTGTAGTGCGGATTTTCCATGTACAGTAATATACTATACGGGCTTCACGGTGGGACAGGGGTTAGTGCGTCTGCCTCACAATACGAAAGTCCTGAGTAGTCTGGGGTTCAATCCCGGGCTCGCTATTTTTCTGTGTGGAGTTTGCATGTCCTCCCTGTGAATGCGTGGGTTCCCTCCAGGTACTCTGGCTTCCTCCCACTTCCAAAGACATGCACCTGGGGATAGGTTGATTGGCAACACTAAATTGGCCCTAGTGTGTGTATGTGAGTGTGAATGTTGTCTGTCTATCTGTGTTGGCCCTGCAATGAGGTGGCAACTTGTCCAGGGTGTAGACCGCCTTCCTTTTTTTTTTTACTGTAAACAACAATTTTTCCATGTACAATAATATGCTGTAAAAACAACCATAGATTTTGCGATAAAAAAACTGGTAACTCAGTTGCCAGAATTTTACCCTAAAAAGCAGTCCTACTATTTTCCCATTTACAGGATCATGCTGAAAAAACTTTTACCAAATTTTGCCGTAAAATCTATTGTAATTTTTACAGTGTACAATCTGATGAATAACTTGCTTTGAAATCATAAGTCAAGCAGATATTTATGATTCTGTTTTGTTTTATTAACAAAAAAATGTTTGGAGTATATGATAGTATATTTGTTGCATTTTTAGATAATAAAGCTTAAAAGATTTGCTACTGCGTGCATTTTTTCTGTGAAAAAAAAGTAATTAATTGACTCATATTATTTCCAGGCTTTTGCAGGCCATAATAAATTATATGGTGGGCCAGATCTATCTTTGTGCTTTATAATATGTTACTTGTATGCACTAAGTAATCTGCTTGGGGCGTTTGCCTTTTATTTAAATACATTTCAGCAAGTGTTTGGTTAGTACACTTTTATCTGTATAGTTACTTCATATGTATATGTCTAACCTCATGTATATATATATATATATATATATATATATATATATATATATATATATATATTAGTGTATTATTAGATGGCTTGTGTGTACCACTGGTGGTACTCGTGCTACAGTATGAGGATTGGTGTATTATTGTTTGATAAGCTCCATCAGTTATGACCCATATTTGCATCATTATTACCCAGCAGGGTGGAGGCTGTTTGGATGTGTAAGGCTCTAAGACGAGAGGCACCATGAGTGCGGAGTTGGATGCACTGACGGTGGTCAATCAGCTGCGAGATCTTGCTGCAGACCCCCTCAACCGCAGAGCCATAGTTGAAGATCAGGGCTGTCTGCCAGGTCTCATCCTTTTCCTGGACCACCCCAACCCCCAGGTGGTCTACTCGGCACTGTTGGTAAGTTGTCCTTTTTGTTATATTCACAGGTACAATTGTCCATTGCCACATCTCACTGATTTTTTTACGCACAGGGGTTTAAACTTAACCGCGGCAATTTCCGTGACAGCCCTCGTCATTTTCCGTAATTCCCTAAAAAACTTTTAAAGAAAAGTGTAAACAGCCATTCTTGCACATTCTTCATGCTTATGTAACACTTCAACTTTCAGGCTATGTTCACCCTTTTTTTTTGCCCATGTGTGACATGTATCTGATCTTTTCATGTCAATGTGATCAGTACAATTCAGATTTTTTTCAAATTCGACCAAGACCGCTTTCGTATGTGGCTATTTTAGTCTGATGTGGAGCCGATGTAACTGCAGTCTGAAAAATTGGGTCATGCTCATTGAAAAGAAACAAACATCATAATTCTCTGCCAAAGTAGACGGTCACAGAAATGAATAGTTGTCAAATCAGCAAAAAACAGACAAAGAGAAGATTTTTTAGAACTAACGTCAATGTTCCACCACACCTGGCTCCAATTGCTTGCCCACACACTTTATGGGACAGACATGGAAGCAAATGCCCCACAAACTGTGAGAGCCAAAGGGAGGTTTTTGTGGTTGGTGCACTAATTGTAAGTGTATATTGTGATATTTATGTTGATTTTATAAAAAATAAAAAAAATATATATATATATATATATTATTTATTTATTTTTTTTTAATAAAAATGTATAAAAAATTCTTCTGCGGCCCGGTACCAATCGGGCCACGGCCCGCGGCCCGGTGGTTGGGGACCACTGCTCTAAGACAAATAGGCCAGTTGCGATCGACTGAATGCCCTGAAAAGTAAATATATTTATTACACAATTACTGATGCATTTATCATATTTTTTTTACTAAGAAATTGATGGATAATTTGCTTCAAAAAGGGAAATGCGGTAGAAAATGGATGAATGGAGATTAAGTCATGTTGACAAGCAAATATCTAGGGATTTTAGATTTATTTTTAAAAATCTTGGAATATGTTGCTACATATTCAGTCACTCAATCAAAGTTTATTTATATAGCCTTTAAGTGATTCAAAAACCACAACGACATCCTTAGATTTGATCCCACATACGGGCAAAAAAAAAAAAACAACAACACGATGGGTACAATGAAACAACCCCCCCCCCCAACCCCCCAACCCCGCCCCAGGTCACCAGTGCAATGGATTCCAAGCGGATACTGTTAATAAGCTATACTGGAACAGTATAGCTCGGTTGGTAGAGTGGCTGTGCCAGCAACTTGAGGGTTCCAGGTTCAATCCCTGCTCCTGCCATCCTAGTCATTGCCGTTGTCCTTGGGCAAGACCCTTTACCCACCTGCTCCCAGTGCCACCCACACTGGTTTAAAAATGTAACTTAGATATTGGGTTTACCAATGTAAAGCGCTTTGAGTCACTAGAGAAAAACGCTACATAATGTGAGAATCCGGTCCATAAGGAGGTTAGCAGGGGATCCTTTTGTATGCAACAGCTAGCGCTTCCTCCGTGGAAACTGATCTGTGGCCACCTTATTTAAAAGAGGAGCAAAAAAAGGGTGGAAGATCAACTGGTCTAAAAATGGGGTAAGATGGTACTTAAATGCTTCTACTTCAGGTAGCATCTCTAACCGTTACAGGTAGGGCATTCCAGAGTACTGGAGTCTGCGGTCTTTTTTTTTTGTCTCCATGAATTACTAATAAGCCAGAGTTCTTAGACTGCAGATTTCTGGCCGGGACATATGGTACAGTTAGGGATCATTGTATGAGAATTTCTTGTCACGGTTATTCTGACCAAAATGATCACAGTTATCATTATTCCATCCATCTATTTTCTACCGCTTGTCCCTTTTGGGGTTGCGGGGTGTGCTGGAGCCTATTTCAGTTGCATTCGGGCGGTAGGCTGGGTACACCCTGGACAAGTTTCCACCTCATTGCAGGGCCAACACAAAGACAGACAACATTCACGTTCACATTCACACACTGGGGCAAATTTAGTGTTGCCAATCAACCTAGCCCCAGGTGCATGTCTTTGGAGGTGGGAGGAAGCCAGAGTACCCGAGGGGAATCCATGCAGTCACGGGGACAACATGCATACTCCGCACAGAAAGACCTCGATCCCGGGGATCAAACCCAGGACCTTCGCATTGTGAGGCACGTGCACATTATTATCGCGGTATTTTTAAATGTGCTCAAAATTTTCAAAAATGATTTCCCGTATTTTCCAGACCATAGAGTGCACCAGATTTGGAACAGCTAGCACAACAAAAGAAAAGCTCCAGGTCAACTGGTCTAAACGAGACCCATCCAAATGTTAAGAGTATATAAATTAATTTTAATGTGGGTCTTAAATGCTTCCTCTGAGGTAGCATCTCTAACTATTGCCAGTAGGGCATGCCTGAGAACTGCAGTCCAAATAGAAAACGCTCAGAAATAAGACGACGGGCCACATAAGATGAGGCGGAGGCTCGCAGAAAATGACGCAGCAAGCCTGATATGGCTCCTAAACCTTGTTTGACACTTTTGATCTACATAAACAGATTGGTTTTACGAAAAAAATCCCAATGAGGTATCATGTATTGCAGTGTGAACTTACTGTAGCTTTAGAATCTGCAAAAGAGTCTAACTCAACTTTTGTTTTGTCGTGATGTTTGTGTGTGTAGGCCGTGCGTTACCTAGCAGAATGTCGAGCCAACAGGGAGAAGATGAAGAGCGAGTTGGGCATGATGCTGAGCTTGCAGAATGTCATGCAGAAGCAAGTCATTGCCATCACCACCACTTTCTCTCACATGCACACACACACACACACACACACACACACACAGTATATATACTGTTAAATTCAACAAAACCGAAATATAATCTCTATTTTTGTCATTAATGTTGACTCTGCATCCCTCCTAAGGAGTACGTCCCCTGGAGAAACCAAACTCTTGGCTTCAGAGATCTATGAGATCTTGCAGTTGGCCGGCAAAGAAGAGGCGGAACAAGCGGAAGCTGCCGCTGCCTCCTGCCGACGTAAAGCTCAGTTCTTCCTGGGCTCTAACAACAAGAGGGCCAAGACTGTGGTGCTGCACATCGACGGACTGGACGACTCGGTCGGAAATGTTTAACTGTCCGCTAAAAACATTTGAAACAGGTTATTTACGTGTTATGATATCAAACCCAGACTCGCAGAAGCTTGTGTGAGGAGGCTTTGTTGAAAATCAGAGGAGTCATCAGCTTCACTTTCCAGATGGCTGTTAAGAGATGTGTTGTGAGGATCCGCTCCGACCTTAAAGCTGACGTAAGCACCATCACAGCTAAGAGCAAAACTTAACAAACTGGATTTTTTATAATGAGAGCAGAACGTTTTCTGACATTGTTTTTGATTTATTTTACTGTTGTCCCTGTAGACTATTTAACCACTTGTGTGTGTGTGCGTGTGTGTGTGTGTGTGTGTGTGTGTGTGTGTGTGTGTGTGTTGTTTTCACTCTCTGATAGGCGTTGGGCACAGCAATCAACTCCACTAAAGTGATGACAGCTCAACAGGTGGTGAAGACAGATGATGGAGGAGAGGTGAGGACATGTGTAGACATAGACTTGCTTTCTTATTTAATAGCATTAGAAAGTGTTTTTAAACTTTTGAGCGGTACCGTGTCATTTTTGTTCATACCCTGGCTGTTCAATGCTTCTTTATAAATTATTTTAAATGTATTGTAAATTATATTTTTTGTATATATGTCTTTTTAAATAAAGGAAAGTAAATGTTATGAGTAAGGAATTTTTTTACATTTTAATCGATACTATTACCAAATTGACACTTTTGAAATGGTGCCTGTGCTTAAACATCGCCCAAACCAGAACCTAAAATAGTTTTTAAAAAATACAAAAATATTTTTTGAAAAAAAAAATCCTATTTATTTTTACTAAATATTGTGACATTGAAGTTGGACATGCTAGCATTTGAAATATATTAATGATACAAATCAAATAAGTAATTCATTTAAATTTTAAAACCTACAACAATCATTGCAGCAAAAATTGCAGCAATATAAAAAAGACAATGTGCATATTTAACACGACTTGCCTGTGTTGTAATGTTGATGCTCATAATTCCGGGGTTTAATGGATGCACTTTTCTTGTCGTAAAGGTTAATTGTTGCATAATAAGGAAGTGCTAGCAGGCTGCTGTTGGCGTGTTAAGGTTGACAATAATGTATAAAAAGAGCGTCAGACTCTGTGTGTTTATTTACAAGTCCTTACTTGCACAAAAACACAATTATGTACTTGTTGCAGGTTTCTATGTTTACATTTATTTGGCACCATAATGTTCACCAAGATATACTTTCTTCAACAAAAAAAGAATTTCATAATTTTTTTCCATTTGGTATTTCCAGTCAGAAAATATCCATTCAACAAATGTCCATGTGTGTCATTTAGATAATGTATTAGCAAACTGTAACTTATATGGCCAGCAAGGTTTATTTCTCGCTCAGTAATCTTTTCTTTTTGTGTTTCGTCTTGTTAACGTGCAACCTACTGGTTGGTTTTCTCCCGAAAACAAAACATTTCTGTCAATCATCAAAATTATTTTCATGAAGTGTCCTATGTCATAAGATCATATTGTAATTGTACTTATTAATGGCTGACATTTCTCTTTCCACATTTCTGTCCCAGCTGATCATGCCATTCCAGGAGGACTGTGAAGGGGCGGCGGCCGTGGAGGAGAACATCGACATCCCCGACTACCTCCCAGAGGAGGAGAGTCCGTCCCAAGAGCCAGACAAGGCGGTGACGCGTGTGGGCTCCGTCACCGACGGCATGGGCTGGCTCAACACGGCCGCCAACTTTCTGACTCGCTCCTTTTATTGGTGACCTTTCCCACCACTTTGGACTCTGCCCCTCCCTCTTGCCTAGCCCGCACACAGCGCCACCACATGTATGCAACAAGCGCTGCAGCGTGTGTGTATATATCGAGCGCAGAGACAGAATGCTAGGATTTTTCTCATCACCTTTTGTGCATGGTTTTTGGTTGCTTTCCCAATATTTATCTTTATTTTCTGATCAATTGATAACAATTTCCCCCATCTTATAGTTATTTTTGAGCATGTTCTAGTGCCAATCTTGCCTCATGGCTTGATTTCTTTTTCTCTGTGCCTTTTCTTTGGACATTTCACGGTAATTATTCTAATTTATTTATCATTGTAATTTCCAACTATTTAGAGAGCTCAGAACATGCCAGAGGGACGGCAACAGGATGATTTACAGCTTGGACTTGCAAGCTTCCAGGTCCAACCTGGTATACTAGCATCCAGCCTAGTTTATCCAGTAATGTTCCAAAAGGCTATCATACCAATGATAACTGTATATTTTGTACATTGTATCCGATCCGCCCAAAAAATAGTAATCTTGAAGGAAGCTCATTTTTACAATTACCTCCACAAAATGACATTTTTGTTGCAGTGACATCACAATTATTTGAACAGTGATATCCTGTCAACGTATAGTACATCATGAAGGTGGTGGTAGTTCCCTGGTAGAGCAATAATATTTTTAACATTAGACTCTGACTAACACTTTTTAAACAAAATGTGTTATGAACAGTGTTAAATCTAAGCATTTTATTCCGTAAAGTTGGAATACGTTTTTCTTATTAGCAGTCCTGGCTTGTGACTCAGTCACCATGTTAACTTCCTCGTGTACAGACTTCAATGTAATATACTGTAACTGCTCATTCCCATGTGACTGAAATCATGATAAACGTCAACTTCAAATGTGTCTCCGTGCTTTTTTTGTGCACTGTTTAAATACAACATACAACTAACAATAGCAAATCAAGTGTGAAGTTGAGATTATTAATTTATTGTAAAGGGACGGTGTGGCGCAGTGGGAGAGTGGCCGTGCGCAACCCGAGGGTCACTGGTTCAAATCCCACCTAGAACCAACCTCGTCACGTCCGTTGTGTCCTGAGCAAGACACTTCACCCTTGCTCCTGATGGGTGCTGGTTGGCGCCTTGCATGGCAGCTCCCTCCATCAGTGTGTGAATGTGTGTGTGAATGGGTAAATGTGGAAGTAGTGTCAAAGCGCTTTGAGTACCTTGAAGGTAGAAAAGCGCTATACAAGTACAACCCATTTATCATTTATTTATTTATTTAAATTGAAAGGGAAAGTTAAACTTAACATGAAATGATGTCACAAGAATATTGTAAACTCTAATAGCCTCTCTTAGAAGCAGTTTCCTGGTGTTGTTTAGCCGGCTAAGGTTGTGCATGTATTTGCTCTTTCACAATTCAGTTTTTGCTCATTTACCATTTTATTTTGCATTTTCCACACACTTAAAATCATCCTGTATACCTTTCTGACCAATTCGAGAAAAGAGCGATGTCACGTGGGTTGTTTATTCGTATGGGTGGGATCCAGCAACCCCAAAAGAGACAAGCGGTAGGAAATTGATGGATGGTTTCCAAACAACTACAGTAATAAAAATAAAGTAATACATATATTCAAAAATAAATATTACATGTATGTTATGAATAATTTAAACATATACTTTTAATATGTAAACCAAAAAAAGTGTGAGTTTTGTTTTCTCACAAAATGAGACACGTGAATTATAGGATAGGCAACTTACATGTCATCAGCTTCAAAATATTACCACATTCTATGTCAGGTCTTCTCAAATCATGGGCGCGGTGCAATGCCAGGGGAATATAGGCTTTATCAGTATCATTCAGTGTCATGCTTTGAAAAGCTGTGCATTACATAACATGCTCATTGTAGCTATTAAAGCTGACTTCATTGTTTTGATTAAAATTAAAATCAACACATCTTGTTTAATTCATTTTTTTGTAGGTTAAAATAATTAAATGTGTATATTGAGGTGATTTTATTTTTAAGTATCAAATGGTTCAAGTCGGTCAAGAAATATTTATAGTTTAAATAAGAATTAATTTTGTATTCATTTTCAGATGCACTTTAATATTTTCTGTTACAGACTAAAACAACGTTAATAAAGTTATCGGTTGTAAATTTGTTTTCTTTAATGTTAATAAAGATGCAATGTTATGCAGAAGTGAACTTCTAACAATTTTATAGACAAATGATACTATTCATAATCTCGGCGGCTAGTGGGGGTCACGAAAATGTTCAGTTTTAATTCAGTTTCAGTTTATTTCGAGCATGCATATGATTCATCACATATTTCCAGTTTTGTCATTACAGCATGTCCGAGAAGGAGGAGGAAGAAGCTGAGTTTATTTAATCCTACCCCTTTTCATGCCATAGCAATTGTATCCTATGTCCTTGTTCTCTGGAACATGACAGTGAACAAATAAATAATATACCATAGTAAGTAAAAAAATTATTAATACATAAATAATCTTTATCTCATCCATCCATCCATTTTCTACCACTTAATAGCTGGTGCCTATCTCAGCTACAACCGGGTGGAAGGCGGTGTACACCCTGGACAAGTCACCACATGATCGCAGGGCCAACACAGATGGACAGACAACATTCACACTCACATTCACGCACTAGGGCCAATTTAGTGTTGCCAATCAACCTATCCCCAAGTGCATGTCTTTGGAAGTGGGTGGAAGCCCACACATTCACAGGGAGGACATGCAAACTCCACACAGAAAGATCCTGAGCCCGGGATTGAACCCTGACTACTCAGGACCTTCGTATCGTGAGGCAGACACACTAACCCCTCTGCCACCATGAAGCCTATCTTTGTATCAATTAAAAAAAAAAAAAAAGGTTTCAAGATGTTCTGACACGCCCCTGCGTGTTCCGCTTAGACCACGACCACGTGCCTATACGGCTGCAGGCCAATCTGCAATCAGCGCACTGGGTCTAATGAGCCTCGACAGCATAAAGACCAACGCAGCTGACGATCTTGTGCTGGAACGTAGTTCTCTGTCTGACATAACCTCCGTCGCCTTGGATGTGAGCTGTGCACCTCACTTCCCTGGATCCCCCTCTGGACTCTGACTGCCTCCCTCGATCCTCAACACCTCGCTTTGGACACGGACCTCAGGACGCCTCTCTCTAGCCTCACGGACCTCCTGCTTGGATCTCGGACCTTCTTCAGCCCACCCTGTTTGGAATCTGACTGCCTCCCTTGATACTTGACCCCTCGCTTTGGACACAGACTTCAGGGCGCCTCTCTCCAGCCTCACGGACCTCCCGCTTGGATCTCGGACCTTCTTCTGCACAGCCCCTATGGACTTAATGGCCTTTCCAACCAACACGCACATACAACGACCTTCTGGTAATATCACATTGTTAATTCCTGCACATAGTCTTGCATGTAAACACATAGTAGCATACACACTCCAATCCCTCATCAAGCTCAATAAAATCCTGTTGAGCGATACTTCCTATGTCCTGCCATCTCCTTTCCCTGCCGTACAAAACATGTTCATCATAATTCTTGTTCTGTGTACTTTGTGAACACTTGTAGTTTGAACTGATAATACTGGTGCTTTGTTTTTCTTTGGTTAATCCGTTATGTATTATTCTTATTGATCTTTTTAGTAACACAGTCAGTGAATGAAGCGCACATTTTAGAGTTGTTTCCCCATATTTCTACACAATAACTCAGATATGGTAACACTAGTGAACCTCAGAGAATGTGAAGTGATTTTTGGTTTTGCTTTATTCATTATTGACGTGTTTTTTGGGGGGGGCTGACAAAAATAGCACTTGATTATAAGACAACAATATCAAATAGTGACTAAAGATAGTTACAAAAATGAAAGTAAGTTAAGTATATATTATGATCAATTCAATTGAATTCTAGATTGTCCCTAATGTCATGACTTTTTTTATTGACCATTGACTATTTTTTTTTATTATGGGACAAGCAAATGGTACTTTTTTGTCATTTATTGTTTGTCTTTAGTACACTAATGTATATATTTTAGGCCACTGGGTATTTGTTATATTGTTGCAAAAATATATATATATCTATTTCTATATTGGTCAGGAACTTCAGCTCTCACTGGATCGGTTCGGAGCCGAGTGTGAAGCGACTGGGATGAGAATCAGCACCTCCAAGTCCGAGTCCATGGTCCTCGCCCTCAAAAGGGTGGAGTGCCATCTCCAGGTTGGGGAGGAGACCCTGCCCCAAGTGGAGGAGTTCAAGTACCTAGGAGTCTTGTTCACGAGTGAGGGAAGAGTGGATCGTGAGATCAACAGGCGGATCGGTGCAGCGTCTTCAGTAATGCAGACACTGTGTCTATCCGTTGTGTAGAAGAAGGAGCTGAGCCGGAAGGCAAAGCTCTCAATTTACCGATCGATCTACGTTCCCATCCTCACCTGTGGTCATGAGCTTTGGGATAAGATCACGGGTACAAGCGGCCGAAATGAGTTTCCTCTGCTGGGTGGCGGGGTTCCCCCTTAGAGATAGGGTGAGAAGCTCTGTCATCCGGGAGGAGCTCAAAGTAAAGCCGCTGCTCCTCCACATCCAGAGGAGCCAGATGAGCTGGTTCAGGCATCTGGTCAGGATGCCACCCGAACGCCTCCCTAGGGATGTGTTTAGGGCACATCCGACTGGTAGGAGGCCACGGGGAAGACCCAGGACACGTTGGGAAGACTATGTCTCCCGGCTGGCCTGGGAACGCCTCGGGATCCCCCGGGAGGAGCTGGACGAAGTGGCTGGGGAGAAGGAAGTCTGGGCTTCCTTACTTAGGCTGCTGCCCCCGCGACCCGACCTCAGATAAGCGGAAGAAGATGGATGGATGGCTTGGGCTTTTGTTGGCAACTAAGGTTCGAATCTCGAGCAGAACAGAAAAGCAGTGACTGAACCAGACTGGTTACACAAGGTACTTCTGTCATAAAGAGGATGTATGACCACCGTTTTTGCAATACATTGCTAAAAAAAAAGCAGAGCGGTCTTATCATATAGAGCAGTGGTCCCCAACCACCGGCCCGCAGAATAATTTTTTATTCATTTTTATTTAAAAAAAAAAAAAAAAAAAAAATTTTTTTTTTTTCTAAAATTAAATCAACATAAAAAACACAATATACACTTACAATTAGTGCACCAACCACAAAAACCTCCCTTTTTCATGACAAAAACTTCCCTTTTTCATGACAAAGGAAAAAAAATATATATAAAAAAAGGATCCCCCCGGGTGGCGGGACAAATTATTAAGCGTTGACCGGTCCACGGATACAAAAAGGTTGGGGACCACTGATATAGAGGATCTTTGACTACAGTTTTGCAGTAGATTCTTAAAAACAGAAAAGCACCCCAGTCACATATATGATCTTTGACTGGCATTTATGCAGTAGATTCTTATCATGTTGGACCCGCTCGACATCCATTGCTTTCGGTCCCCTAGGGGGGGGGGGGGGGGGGGGGGGGGGGGGGGGGGTGCGCCCACATCTGAGGTCCTCTCCAAGGTTTCTCATAGTCAGCATTGTCACTGGCGTCCCACTGGATGTGAATTCTCCCTGCCCACTGGGTGTGAGTTTTCCTTGCCCTTTTGTGGGTTCTTCCGAGGATGTTGTAGTCGTAATGATTTGTGCAGTCCTTTGAGACATTTGTGATTTGGGGCTATATAAATAAACATTGATTGATTGATTGATTGATTAAAAACAGCAAAGCACTACTCTCATATACCGAATATGATATTTGACTGGGCCCTGCGATCAGATGGAAACTTGTCCAGGGTATACCCCGCCTTCCGCCCGATTGTAGCTGAGATAGGCGCCAGCGCCCCCCGCGACCCCAAAAGGGAATAAGCATTAGAAAATGGATGGATGGATGGATATTTGACTGGCATTTATGCAGGAGATTCTTAAAAACAGCAAAGTACTGCTGTCATATATATGATCTTTGACTGGTATTTATGCAGTAGATTCTTAAAAACAGCACATAACTCCTGTCATATTAGGGATCTTTTATTGTTGTTTTTGCAGTAGATTACTAAAAACAGCAAAGCACAACTGTCATATTAAGAAACTTTTATTGGAATTTTGCAGTAGACTATTAAACATAGTAATGCACTCCTTTCTTTTTAAGGATCTTTTATTGGCGTTTTTGCAGTAGATAACTAAAAACAGCAATGTACTGCTGTAATATTGAGGAGCTTTACTGCATTGTAATCTTTTGTTTTGTGATTGTGTCATGTTTTTGCCTGGACCCCAGGAAGAATAGTCTCCATTGCGGTGTAGACTAATGGGGATCCTTAATGAACTCAACTTACCTTGTACGAAGCTCTCTTTGAACCACATCTAAACTACTGTAATATCATCTGGTGTAACACCTTCCTTACCTACCTTCACAAATTAGAGTCCATGCAAAAGAAAATTATACGGGCCCTGTCATGGTCCAAGTTTAATGCCCCCACTCGTCATCTATTTCATAAATATCATCTCTTAAGACTGACAGAGTTCAATATTTATCAAAATGCTTGTTTAACCTATCAAGTCATTTACAAGCTGAATCTTAGGCTCTGTAGTTTGGTTCCTATCTACCATCCCCAGCATGCCCACAACACTCGTAACTTAGATCTGATAACAGGTAAACATTGTTTACTGGCTTGTACTGCTCACAGTGTCGTATGCAGGGGACCAAAGATTTGGAACCAGCTTAATGAGAGCCTCAGGATGCTGTATCCATTCTCCAACTTCAAAATGAAACTGAAAAATTACCTATTAACCACCTATCTTTAATGCCTCATTTGGGGTAGACTACTGTTGGGTTTTGCATGGTTGAATGAATGTATGTATGTATGTGTATGCTTGCTTTAGTACTGGACCGCTCGCCTGTGTATCGGTTGGGGACATCTCTACGCTGCTGATCCGCCTCCGCTTGGGATGGTTTCCTGTGGACGGGACTCTCGCTGCTGTCTTGGATCCGCTTTGAACTGAACTCTCGCGGCTGTGTTGGAGCCACTATGGATTGAACTTTCACAGTATCATGTTAGACCCGCTCGACATCCATTGCTTTCGGTCCCTTAGGGGGGGGGTTGCCCACATCTGAGGTCCTCTCCAAGGTTTCTCATAGTCAGCATTGTCACTGGCGTCCCACTGGATGTGAATTCTTCCTGCCCACTGGGTGTGAGTTTTCCTTGCCCTTTTGTGGGTTCTTCCGAGGATGTCGTAGTCGTAATGGTTTGTGCAGTCCTTCTGAGACATTTGTGATTTAGAGCTATATAAATAAACATTGATTGATTGATTGATTGGTACTATTATTTTGTGTTTATCATATAGCGTTGTTGTTGTTTTGTTTTTGTTTTTCGTTGTTGTGCTTGCTACCCTATTTGATCTTTCCATGTATATATTGTCCTTTGGACCCCCTGTCAAAAGCTTCTTCTAGCTTATTTGGGGGACCCTTTCACGTACCAACATCTTTAAATGATGATATGTACCACTATTGTAAATGTTATATGGTATTGTGAATAAACTTGTAAACTATAAACTAAACTAGAAACTAGAATCTATTGAAAGTGATCATAGTTTAGGAATTCAAGGCGTTCTAAGTTCCTAAACAATGATCACTTTCAATACGGAATATGTACTGAACTGTGCAATCTACTAATAAAAGTTTCAATCAATCAGTCAAACGCCGGTAATGTGGAAGCGACTGGGTGTTGGATGTTGCTGTCACCACTAGAGGGTGCTGCTGTTCATTTCTTCCAAGTTAAGTGAGTTCCCTGCACGTTTCCTTCCCCCAGTCTTAAGAAGGACAGGAAATTAAATTAGATTGGGTTCGATTCAACTTCAGTACCACTTTTATTCCTTCCTTTATGATCATCATTAATGTTACTTTTGAAATCAACAGGAACATTAGGTGTAATTCATTCAATGTCTGTGAAGTGAAGATTACTGGATGTTTATATTTGTTAGAAGAGACACACTAACAACATTGACCCCAGCTCCCCTTTACACCCTGACTAGATGGTATAATCCTGCCCCTCCCCTCCTCCACCCCCCCCCCCCATCTCACCCTGCATTGAAGTGAATGAATGAACTAGAGTCCAGCCCAGCACAGCCCAGCAGACTCACATTGGGATGCCTGCAACGACTCTGCAGCAACACATTCTTCTACTTCACTTCCACTTTTAAGTCCAGTTAACGCTGCCTAAGCCCGACTGGGGGGCCACCGCACATTCCACCGCCTGCTTGTGCATCACATCACACTCTTTTAATTCCACTTCTTGTGTTGCCATACTGCACGCACGAGGGGGGATGAAGTTGCTTCTGCTGTTGTTGCTGATGGAGCAAACTGCTTTCCCAGCAAAGAGGTGAGACATACTTCATTATTATTATTAGCAGGCAAACTATAAGGGGGGCACTTTGGTTTACTTGACAAAAGTCTAAAACCTTTCAGTAGCAAGAGAAAGTGTCTCAAAACTTTTGACTTGTAATAAATGTAACATTGGATATTTCCATTTAATGTATGTGAAATCAATATCTATATCAGGGGTGTCAAACTCATTTTAGCTCAGGGGCCGCATAGAGGAAAATCCATTCCCAAATGGGTCGGAATGGTAAAATCATGGCATGATAACTTCAAATAAAGACAACTCCAGGTTGTTTCCTTTGTTTTACTTTAGAAAAAAATAGTACAAGCACATTGTGAAAACGTACAAATCACAAATAATCCTCTGGAAAAAACACTTCAAGTTTGTTGAAAATTCTGAGGAAATGGTGCAGTTTCAAAAACACTGAGTTTAGATGTGGTCTCAGTTTATCCACAAAGCCAGGATTAAACTTTAAATCGCAGTCTTTCTGGGATTGAATAAAAAACATGTAAACTCTTCAAGGTATCAAACACCTCCTTTGTTATGTGCATGTATCAATCCAGAGTTAACGCAACAAACCGTGAGAATCGGAGGTTAAAACTATTTAAAAGGGTTAAGTTTTCTCACTATATTTTCATACCTTAGTTGGCGCCTTGTCGTGGTGGTAATCCTAGAACCCATTGGTAGAACACCTTATTTCACCAATCTGGTCCTTGTGCCGCCTCTAATGGCTCTGATATTCCGAAGCGTTTTGGGTGTATAGAAAATAGTTTTATCCATCTATTATTATTATTAATGTTATTTTTATGGAAAAAGGACGACAACGAGGCATCTTGCAATGGTAAAAGTTGATTGTCAAGACAAAAAATGATTTTCAAGGTAAAAGTTGATTTTCAAGACAAAAAATGATTTTCAAGGTAAAAGTTGATTATCCGAGTACACAAGATACTACCGTCTAATCTTAAAACCCACACAAAGACATTATTGGGGAGTAAGGGTGCCAAATAACAATGTGTTTGAAGTCGAGGACCACAAAACGGCAGGTTTTAAGTTTCCACGCTTTACTTTGTACCTCTTGCTGGTCCTAACAGAATTGCTATTGTGACATCCAGCGGACACATTCAGAACAGCAGCTTCTTTCATTAAATAAAAAAAAAAGGCAACTGATTTTAATACTTGGCAAACTCATCAGGCGGGCCGCATAAAACCTGTTGGCGGGCCGGGTCCGGCCCACCGGCCGTAT
The DNA here is from genome assembly GCF_033978795.1 of Nerophis ophidion. Lineage (NCBI taxonomy): Eukaryota > Metazoa > Chordata > Actinopteri > Syngnathiformes > Syngnathidae > Nerophis > Nerophis ophidion. The sequence goes on along the minus strand of NC_084625.1, from coordinate 22,155,745 downwards.
GTTTGACACCCCTGGTCTATATGGTAATAAAAACATATCATGTACACTACAGGTCAAAAGGTTAGACACTTTATTATTAAATAGCAAAAAAAAAGGTTTCATCATATATTTATTATTACAAGAGGGTGAAAAAGCTTTAAGGAGATTTTTATGGAGGTTCATTTTTGTCCTAATTACGAAAGTAGTTTTTTTTGAAAATGACCTTATGTTGCTGAATTTTTTCTCGCTTGATTTTTTTTTACATCAACTTATGTTGACAATTTAATTGATTAACCGTGCAAATTCAGTTTGTTAAAATACAGTGTTTTAAAAGTCAGTGTGGGCAGCACGGTGGAACAGGGGTTAGTGCAGGGGTAGGGAACATATGGCTCTCGAGCCAGATGTGGCTCTTTTGATGACAGCATCTGGCTCTCAGATAAATCTTAGCTGACATTGCGTAACACAATAAGTAATGAATAATTCCCCCAGTAATCACAATCTTAAAAAATAATGTTCAAAGTATAAAACCATTCTTGTTATGATCCGCTCCCCGGATCATACCATATTCTAGTTTTGTTCCGTTTTTGTGTCATATTCTGTTTATGTTTGACTTCCTTAGTTCCTGTTTGTTCTGTCACCATGGTTTCATATTAGTTCCACCCAGTACTCGCTGTTGACACACATCTGTTTCTCTTGATTACTACCTTATTTAAGCCTGCCCTTTTTGTTCAGTCTTTCTCGCATCCTAATTTTGCTTACATGCAACAAGTGACGTCTGCTATTCCATGTTTCTACTCGCTAGCTTTCACGCTACGCCTTGTCTATCTCTAGCTCTCATGCTAGTAGTTTTTGTTTTCCTTTTTTGTGCCCTTGTGCCAGTTTTTCTGTTCATAGTCTGTTTTGTTAGTTAAATAAATCTTTGTTTCTTACCGTACGCTGTGTTCGAGCCCGACTGCATTCTTGGAAGAATGAATCCGGTATCACTATGCCCAGCAAACGTTACAATTCTCATGCATTTTAATCCATCCATCCATTTTCTACCGCACCTGTTCAAGAAGTTGCATTGATGGTAAGAAGTATTTTAAGTATTATTGATTAGCTTCAGAATAACAATGTTATTAAAAATAATAAAATACTTATACTCTAAAAATGTTGGTCTTACTTAAAAATACATTCATTTAGTTGTATTCAGTGTTAAAAAATATTTCATGGCTCTTACAGAAATACATTTTAAAATATTTGGCTTTAATGGCTCCCTCAGCCAGAAAGGTTCCCGACCCATGTGCATGTGCCTCACAATACGAAAGTCCTGAGTAGTCCTGGGTTCGATCCTGCGCTAGGGATTTTTCTGTGTGGAGTTTGCATGTTCTCCCTGTGACTGCGTGGGTTCCCTCCGGGTACTCCGGCTTCCTCCCACTTCCAAAGACATGCACCTGGGGATAGGTTGATTGGCAACACTAAATTGGACCTAGTGTGTGAATGTGACTGTGAATGTTGTCTGTCTATCTGTGTTGGCCCTGCGATGAGGTAGCGACTTGTCCAGGGTGTACACCACCTTCCGCAAGAATGCAGCTGAGATAGGCACCAGCGCCCCCCGTGAACCCCAAAAGGGACAAGTGGTAGAAAATGGATGGAAAAGTCAGTGTATAAAATTTAATAGCAAAAAATTATGTGTATTTTTTTTTTTTTTTAATTCATCCGTCCATCTATTTTCTACCGCTTGTCTCTTATGGGGTCGTGGGGTGTGCTGGAATCTATCCCAGCTGCACATGGACAGAAGGCAGTGTACACCATGGACAAGTCGCCACCTAGATAGACAGTTGCTTCAAAACTCACCTCATTGGCTGATTCTGAGACAGGATTGATTGCTTTTTAAAGGCCTATAGATTTTCTTATTCAAACGGGGATAGCAGGTCCATTTTATGTGTCATACTTGATCATTTTGCGATATCGCCATATTTTTGCTGAAAGAATTTAGTAGAGAACATCCGCGATAAAGTACGCAACTTTTGGTGCTGATAAAAAAGCCGTGCCTTTACCGTAAGTCGCAGTCGATGACGTCGCAAGGGTGAGGGCTCCTCACATCCTCACATTGTTTTTAATGGGAGCCTCCAGCAGCAAGAGCTATTCAGACCGAGAAAATTACAATTTCCCCATTAATTTGAGCGAGGATGAAAGATTTGTGGATGATGATATTGATAGCGAAGGACTAGAAAAAAATAAATAAATAAAGTAAAAAAAAAAAAGGCGATTGCAGATGTTTTTAGACACATTATTAGGATAATTCTGGGAAGTCCCTTATCTTTCTATTGTGTTGCTAGTGTTTTAGTGAGTTTAATAGTACCTGATAGTCGGAGGTGTGTGTCCACGGGTGTCTTGAGGCCAGTGTCTGAGGGAAGTCACGGCAGATACAAGGACGGCGCAAACTCCACAGATCTCCAGTAAGAGGCGACTTTTTAACACAATTTTCTCACCGAAACCTGCCACTTGACAAGTGGTTGGGAACCATGTTCGCTTGACCGCTCTGATCCATAGTAAAGCTTCACCTCCGGGAATTTTAAACAAGGAATCACCGTGTGTTTGTATGGCTAAAGGCTAAAGCTTCCAACTCCATCTTTCTACTTTGACTTCTCCATTATTAATTGAACAAATTGCAAAAGATTCAGCAACACAGATATCCAGAATACTGTTTAATTGCGCGATGAAAAGAGACGACTTTTAGCTGCAAATAGTGCTGCGCTAATATTTCCTGACAGTCCGTGACGTCACACGGACGCGTCATCAATCCGCGATGTTTTCAACAAGTAACTTCGCGGGAAATTTAAAATTGCAATTTAGTAAACTAAAAAGGCCGTATTGGCATGTGTTGCAATGTTAATATTTCATCATTGATATATAAACTATCAGACTGCGTGGTCGGTAGTAGTGGGTTTCAGTAGGCCTTTAAGTGGGTCTAAAGTTATGAAGTAACAAATATTCCTGCAGTGAACTGTGCAGCTGTGATAGGCTCCAACACCCCTCATGACCCCTAAAGGGACAAGCGGTAGGAAATGGATGGATGGATATTCCTGCGCTGAATTTTTAGACACTGATTTTTTTTTACACTGAATTTTAACCAACTCATTATTGTTAAAGTTTCACTCATACATTTTTATGCAATTAAATTTTCAGCATTACTCGATGTTAACAAAAATCGTTTCGCAAAATTCAGATTGCAAAAAATTCCATTACATAAATTCAGTGTTCAAAAAAAGCTTTCCTAAAAAGACACTCGTTAACATCCATATATTTTACTCAAGTTAAAGTTACAAGTGGCTAATAGATACTTTTGCTTCAAACCATGTTTTCAATAAAGCAGCATTTTATATATTATGGAAATATACTAAAACAAATGAATTATTCCGGCATTCTAGTCACTGCCGTTGTGTCCTTGGGCAAGACACTTTACTCACCTGCTCCCAGTGCCACCCACACTGGTTTAAATGTAACTTATATAGTGGGTTTCCATCCATCCATCCATTTTCTTCCGCTTATCCGAGGTCGGGTCGCGGGGGCAGCAGCCTAAGCAGGGAACCCCAGACTTTCCTCTACGCAGCCACTTCGTCCAGCTCTTCCCGGGGGATCCCGAGGCATTCCCAGGCCAGCCGGGAGACATAGTCTATTCCACTATGTAAAAGGGAATAAGCAGTAGAAAATGGATGGATGGATGGACTATGTAAAAGCGCTTTGAGTCAATAGAGAAAAGCGCTGTATAAATATAATTCAATTCACTTCACAAATGCACTTATAAAATGCAACAACATTATATGTAGTAGGAGAGACTAAAGTACAAATTAACCCAGATTGAGACACAATTGAAATGTGGGTGGTTGATGAGCCTATTGTGTATCTCTCTGGTGTCACTCATGAATGCAGCTGTCTGGTTTTATGTTGGTTTATGTCTGTGTTTTTATTTGTATTTATTCATTCTTTTTTTTTTTGTTGCTTTTTTTGGGGGGACAGCATTTGATGTATTTTTTTTGCTATTTTTGTCAATTATTGTGTCTAAAACGGAATAAACAAACAGTACACCTATATCACAGTAGAAGAACATACACGCAACAGTTTCAATGTGTATTGTTTTTCAAAGTATTTATATTTTAAACTTGAGTAAAAGAAGAATAACATATTTTCAACCAGCACAAACACACACAAGAAAATGATTTGAATTGTCTGATGCACGCGAGGGAAGTGACCGCGTTCTTGACCTGGAACACAACATTGCTGTTTAGTCTTTTTGAGATGCAACACATGGCTACAAAAATGATAATAATTCCCATAATCACTGCTCACAGCCAATGGAGTTAAATAGTTGGGTGTGTTCGATAAAGTATATCCATGTTATGTACAACAGTGGTTCTCAACCTTTATTCAGTGATGTACCCCTGTGAACATTTTTTTAATTCAAGTACCCCCTATTCAGAGCAAAGCATTTATGGTTGAAAAAAAGAGATAAAGAAATAAAATACAGCACTATGTCATCAGTTTCTGATTTATTAAATTGTAAAACACTGCAAAATATTGCTCATTTGTAGTGGTCTTTCTTGAACTATTTTGTAAAAAAGATATAAAAATAACTAAAAACTTGTTGAAAAATAAACAAGTGATTCAATTATAAATAAAGATTTCTACACATAGAAGTAATCATCAACTTAACATGCCCTCTTTGGGGATTGTAATAGAGATCCATCTGGATTCATCAACTTCATTCTAAACAAGTCTTCACACAAAAAGAAATCTTTAACATCAATATTTATGGAACATGTCCACAAAAAATCGAGCTCTCAACACTGAATATTGCATTGTTGCATTTCTTTTCACAATTTGTGAACTTACATTCATATTTTGTTGAAGTTTTATTCAATAAATATATTTAAGAAGGATTTTTGAATTGTTGCTATTTTTAGAATATTTAAAAAAAATCTCATGTACCCCTTGGCATACCTTCAAGTACCCCCATTTGAGAACCACTGATGTACAGTATGTGTATTGAAATCTGACTAATACATCATAAGGGTATTGAACACCTTAAGGTGAACTGACTTGAAATTTCTCGCACAGTCCAAACTTTAGGGTGTTTGTCGGAGGACTGTCCCCAAACACACAATTTGTGGCGTGCTGGGAAACACACAAAGTGTTTGTGTGTGTGTGATAATTAGTGTTAACAATCTCACTCCACCCCCGACACACACACATAAAAACAAAAGCAGACCCCCACTCCCGCCGTCCCCAAGGCTCCAGACTCCTCAATACATCTGTGTGTGTGTGTGTGTGTGTGTGTGTGTGCGTGTCTGTGTGTGCGTGTCTGTGTGTGTGTGTGTGTGTGTGTGTGTGTGTGTGTGTGTGTGTGTGTGTGTGTGTGTGTGTGTGTGTGTGTGTGTGTGTGTGAGAGAGACCACCCAGATGCTATCACACCTTCACAGCTGTGCCCACAAAACACTGAAAGTGTTGTCTGTCTTTCAATTACATTCTGCACTTTAATCAAGAGTGGAGGTTGGAAAAATCCTTGAAGATAGATATGAAACAATGAGGCCATGTCAAGGTAAATGACATTCTATGGTGCTCTGTGGTTAAAATGCCTTGAAAGGCAGACTATCATACTTGTAAAATGGATGTCCTAAAAGTGTTATAATTGTCAGACAAATGCTCAATGAGTTATGGGAAATTAGTTAGGTGTCCCTGTAAAGATGCCGGCCATGTTTTTTTAACTACATTTAACCTAGCATTTATTTGTGTTGTGTAGTAGCAGGTAACAATTATCAGGTAAATCTATTAACCGCAGTAAAAATCCCGATGGTTAGTAGTACCGTTTCCAATTTGGATTATCCTTCAATCGTGATTAATCACCACAAGTGCTGTGTATTTCGTTCAGAAATAGCTACCACGCTAATTTCTAGCTAGCTTAGATGCTAGCATGAATACAAAACCCATTAACGTTGGTGAAAATATTTCAAAGTGTGTGTAAAGTGCTTTTTGTGAGCATTCAACAATACCGCGATAATAATGATATTCGTGATAATTTTGGTTACAATTAGCGCTGGGCGATATGGCCTTTTTTAAATATCTCTATATTTTTAGGCCATGTCACAATACACGATATATATCTCAATATTTTGCCTTAGCCCTGAATGAACACTTGATGCATATAATCACAGCAATTTGGTGATTCTATGTGTCTACATTAAAACATTCGTGTCCATAAAGCATTAATATATGCTAATTTTGAACTTTCATGCAGAGAAGGAAATCACAACTAAGTCAATTGACCAAAAGTGTATTTATTAAACAGTTATCAAGCAGTGGCACAAATATTCATATAATTCGAACACAGAAAGTGCAAGATTGTCTGAGACATTTTTAAAACAAGCTATTAATGCACTTTTTGTGCATGGTGTCGCTAAGATGACATATCAAAACAACACTATGTTAAAGTGCACTTTTTGTACAGAACGCCACTACAATAGTTTAAAACAAATAAAGTGCACTTTTGTGCATGATGTCGCACAAGATATTTTATTAAGTGTCAAATAAAAATGAGCAGCATTATAGGAAATCAAATAATGTTCTTTCTTCGCTATGTAGTAGGTTACTGCGGACATTATCTCCTTTTGTTGTTGACTATTTTTTTCATACGGTGTTGATCTGGAAATCTGTGCCTCGGGATTTTGATGGTGTGTGGCACCGGATGGAGATGTTGAAATGCAGAGTAAGCACTCTTCATTATCTTGCAGGTGACTTTTCAAATGATGCTACATATATAGCAGTAATGCTGCTTTTGGTAGCAACGCTTTTGCCCCACACTTTTTGTGAGCATTCAACAACACCGTGATAATGATATCTGTGATAATTTTTGTTACCATCACCGTGATATGACATTTTTATACTGTTACATTAGGGCTGGGTGATATGGCCTTTATTTAATATCTCTATATTTTTAGGCCATATCGCTATACAAGATATATATCTCGATATTTTGCCTTAGTCTTGAATTAACACTTGATACATATAATCACACCAGAATGATTATTCTATGTGTCTACTTTAAAACATTCTTGAACTTTCATGCAGAGAGGGAAATCACAACCAAGTCAATTGACCAAAACTGTATTTATTAAACAGTTATTAAGCAGTGGCACAAACATTTATGTCATTCCAAAACAGAAAGTACAAGATTGTCAAAGACATTTTAAAACAAGCGATGAGTGCACTTTTGCAAAAACACTAAATTAAAGTGCACTTTTTGTACAGAACGCCACTACAATAGTTTAAAACAAATAAAGTGCACTTTTGTGCATGATGTCACACAAGATATTTCAATAACGGTCAAATAAAAATCCATCCATCCATCCATCCATCATCTTCCGCTTATCCGAGGTCGGGTCGCGGGGGCAACAGCCTAAGCAGGGAAACCCAGACTTCCCTCTCCCCAGCCACTTCGTCTAGCTCTTCCCGGGGGATCCCGAGGCGTTCCCAGGCCAGCCGGGAGACATAGTCTTCCCAACGTGTCCTGGGTCTTCCCCGTGGCCTCCTACCGGTTGGACGTGCCCTAAACACCTCCCTAGGGAGGCGTTCGGGTGGCATCCTGACCAGATGCCCGAACTACCTCATCTGGCTCCTCTCGATGTGAAGGAGCAGCGGCTTTACTTTGAGTTCCTCCCGGCAGAGGACTACTCCCGGCAGAGCTTCTCACCCTATCTCTAAGGGAGAGCCCCACCACACGGCGGAGGAAACTCATTTCGGCCGCTTGTACCCGTGATCTTATCCTTTCGGTCATGACCCAAAGCTCATGACCATAGGTGAGGATGGGAACGTAGATCGACCGGTAAATTGAGAGCTTTGCCTTCCGGCTCAGCTCCTTCTTCACCACAACGGATCGGTACAACGTCCGCATTACTGAAGACGCCGCACCGATCCGCCTGTCGATCTCACGATCCACTCTTCCCTCACTCGTGAACAAGACTCCTAGGTACTTGAACTCCTCCACTTGGGGCAGGGTCTCCTCCCCAACCCGGAGATGGCACTCCACCCTTTTCCGGGCGAGAACCATGGAGTCGGACTTGGAGGTGCTGATTCTCATTCCGGTCGCTTCACACTCGGCTGCGAACCGATCCAGCGAGAGCTGAAGATCCCGGTCAGATGAAGCCATCAGGACCACATCATCTGCAAAAAGCAGAGACCTAATCCTGCGGTTACCAAACCGGAACCCCTCAACGCCTTGACTGCGCCTAGAAATTCTGTCCATAAAAATTATGAACAGAATCGGTGACAAAGGACAGCCTTGGCGGAGTCCAACCCTCACTGGAAATGTGTTCGACTTACTGCCGGCAATGCGGACCAAGCTCTGGCACTGATCGTACAGGGAACGGACTGCCACAATAAGACAGTCCGATACCCCATACTCTCTGAGCACTCCCCACAGGACTTCCCGAGGGACACGGTCGAATGCCTTCTCCAAGTCCACAAAGCACATGTAGACTGGTTGGGCAAACTCCCATGCACCCTCAAGAACCCTGCCGAGAGTATAGAGCTGGTCCACAGTTCCACGACCAGGACGAAAACCACACTGTTCCTCCTGAATCCGAGGTTCGACTATCCGACGTAGCCTCCTCTCCAGTACACCTGAATAAACCTTACCGGGAAGGCTGAGGAGTGTGATCCCACGATAGTTGGAACACACCCTCCGGTCCCCCTTCTTAAAGAGAGGAACCACCACCCCGGTCTGCCAATCCAGAGGTACCGCCCCCGATGTCCACGCGATGCTGCAAAGTCTTGTCAACCAAGACAGCCAAATAAAAATGAGCTGCATAATAGGAAAACAAATAGTGTATGTCCTTCGCTATGTCTTAAGTTCCTGCGGACGTTATCTCCTTCTGTTGTAGACTATTTTTTTCATACCTTGATGATCTGGAAATGGTTGCCTCGGCATTTTGTTGATGTGGCACCGAACGGAGATGTTGACATGCAGAGTTTCAAGCCCTCTACATTCTCTAGCGGGTGCCTTTTCAAATGCTAATTTTTGTAGCAACACTTTTGCCCAACACTTGACAAATTATGGTCTGCTCGACATATTCCCACTTGAAGCCAGACCACCTCCAGGCGATGGACTCCCTGCTGTTTTTCTTGGGAATTAATTCTTCTTTCATTGTTACCAGATTCGCACCTTCTTTCTCTCGTATTACCGCTTAAACCACAGCTACCTCTCTGTATGTGACGTATGTAAGAAGGTGCGCTTGCTGTCTGTGATAAGGAGACACTAGAAGGAGTGGGAAGAGTCTGTAGTGAATGCCAGCAGCTAAAAGCAACTGGATGAAAACGTATACTCCAATATCACGATATAGTCATTTTCTAAATCGCATAGAGATAAACCTCTGATATATCGAGTATATCGGTATATCGACCAGCCCTATGTTACATCCCTAGAGTGTGTGTCTAGCCTACCTTTCATACAGAACCCTTTGCCTTTAAAATGTCACATGTAGATCATATTATGACCACAGGGAGAACAAGCAAGAAAACTGAAGGAATAAATAATAAAATGAAAAAAAAGATGAATTGAAATAGTTGAGGCAGAGCTACGCTATCTAGCTCAAAGATGCTAACTGCTAGTTCCTTGTCATTCAGGTTTGTTCCCAGCAATTTTGAACCTGGCCAGCAATGCAGACATCTCAAGCAACGCCACATGTGGAGACCCCGAACCGCAAGTTTACTGCAAACTAGTGGAACACGTTCCGGGAAGGTTAATCAAGAACCCTCACTGTCCAAAATGTGACGCCAACTCCATTCTGTCCAAAGGTACGTCAAAAGCTCGAACTGTACGGTATCAGGGATGTGTAAGTCGTGAACTAGTCATTCAAAACTCTCCGTTTACTCGTTTACTTACCACGAGCTGTATTTAACCTATAAAAACCTTAGTGGCCACATGTGTGGACAGCACCTTTTAGCTCTTATTTCCAAAATTGTGTACACTCCTGAATTGGGGTCTTGTTCCCACTTATGGACACTTATACTGCCATCTGGTGGTGTCAGAAGAGTATAACATACAATGGAATTTGGAAAAAAAAGGGTAAAAATTAAAATTAGCATGTCACTACACATGAAGTACACTTTTGTTACTTATGGACTAAGTACATCATATAAAAATATTATTTTTAGTTTTTATTTTAATTAGGGTCCAATAAGCCCAAATAGCAAAGAGAAATAAAAAAATCAAGTAAAAAAACTGCTTGGGCCTTAAGAGGTTAAATGGGAAACCGGGTAATATGTCACTAATTCTGCAAATGTATGCACTTTTGTAAATGCATTTGTGTAACTCTGTTAGCTCACAAAACAAACAATTTACTCGTTTTACTGACTCACAAGTTTTCAGAAAGTTGAGTTTCCCTGACATACATTTGAACCGATACAGTACCAATTCCCAGTACTTGAGTACTCAATGGTACCATCCATCCATCCATCCATTTTCTACCGCTTATTCCCTTTCGGGGTCGCGGGGGGCGCTGGCGCCTATCCCAGCTACAATCGGGCGGAAGGCGGGGTACACCCTGGATAAGTCGCCACCTCATCACAGGGCCAACATAGATAGACACACAACATTCACACTCACATTCACACACTAGGGCCAATTTAGTGTTGCCAATCAACCTATCCCCAGGTGCATGTCTTTGGAGGTGGGAGGAAGCCGGAGTACCCGGAGGGAACCCACGCATTCACGGGGAGAACATGCAAACTCCACACAGAAAGATCCTCAGCCTGGAATTGAACCCAGGACTGCAGGGCCTTCGTATTGTGAGGCAGACGCACTAACCCCTCTGCCACCGTGAAGCCCCTCAATGGTACCAATTTTTTGTATTTTTGTGTGTGTTAATAAATATTAATTGCTTTTGATAATAAAATCTAAATTTTTATCGCAACATTTAAAAATGAGCTGAATATTATACCTGCTATCTAATTGTTGTATTATCCTGTTTCTGGGTCTCATTTGCAATGACATAAAGTTGCAAGTCCAAGATGTTAGGTGGTAGTAATGTATAGTTTATGGCAGTGGTTCTCAACCTTTTTTCAGTTATGAAATGTGAAAACATTTTTTTAATTCAAATAGCCCCTAATCAGAGCAAAGCATTTTTGGTTGGAAAAAAAGAGATAAAAAAGTAAAATACAGCACTATGTCATCAGTTTCTGATTTATTAAATTGTATAACAGTGCAAAATATTGCTCATTTGTAGTGGTCTTTCTTGAAGTATTTGGAAAAAAAGATCTAAAAATAACAAAAAACTTGTTGAAAAATAAACACGTGATTCAATTATAAATAAAGATTTCAACTTAAAGTTCCCTCTTTGGGGATTGTAATAGAGATCCATCTGGATTCATGAACTTAATTCTAAACATTTCTTCACAAAAAAATACATCTTTAACATCAATATTTGTGGAACATGTCCACAAAAAATCACTGAAAATTGCATTGTTGTATTTTTTTTCACAGTTTATGAACTTACATTCATATTTTGTTGAAGTATTATTCAATAAATATATTTATAAAGGATTTCTAAAATGTTGCTATTTTTAGAATATTTTTCAAAAATCTCACATACCCCTTGGCATACCTTCAAGTACCCCCAGAGCTACGCGTAACCACTGGTTTATGGTGTGTTGTTTATTTTTTGTTGCGTCCTTTAAAGTGTTAATACTGTCAGTATTGTGCTTATTGTGACGCTCGGTTTGCATGAATTTGCGAGAATTTGGTGTGTTCCCAAGATGCAGAAAGCTGACGTGCAGGTAAAAAGGTATTCAATGGCTCAGATAAACAAAAACAAATTCCGCTTGGAAGGGCCCAAAAACATAGGGAAGGCTATGCAAAACCAAACTGAACTGATCAGGGTATAAACAAAACAGAGTGCTGGAGATCAGCAAAAACTCACAAGTGAAAACGTGCAGCAGCGTCCACAATGTATGAACATACATGATAAAGTTCCGACAAATGCTGGCAGCAAAGTCTCCATTTACAAAATGAAAAGCGCTGCGAGGAGAAGATGCTCAGGGGCGAGAGTGAAGCTGCTTGCAGGAACACACAAACAAAACAGAGAAAACGACCAAAATAAGAGCACTAAACCAGAACTAAGACACTAAACACTACCAACAAATCAATAAACTCACTACAAGGCATGATCTGATGTGACAGATCATGACACCTATTACGCACCAGCTGTTTGATTGTAATGTGATTCTTAGTAGTAATTTTCATTAACAAATTTCGAGGTGTTGAAATTGCCATGTAAAATCGCTAATGCTAATCAGTAGCATGTCAATAGCAATGGCAATGTATATTAGCATCATCATTAGCGCATTTTTGGAAAAGTGGAGCCTTACTTAACTTACTTTGGAGTGATTTCGATTCAATCTCTTTGTTGGCATTGAACATTGCAACATTACCTACACAAATGCTGGGTTGAGTCTGTTGGGTCATATTTAAGGGTTATTTTTAAGGTTAGTTTTTTTGTGTGACAGCTCTGGGATGTTGCCCATCCCCCAAAAATCAAATAACAACTCAGAAAGGAAGTACAATTACAGTGACCCAGGAGCAGCAGCAGAATATAGAGTGTACAGGTAGTTTGACTAAGTCTGCTCTCAGTGCTGCTGGAGTGATCATCAAGTACAAAGAGTACCAGGTACCGTAACATGACACTATTAGATTTTACCTGATATGGTGCCTGGTAGGTATTCAATCTGTGCCAAAAAGCTACCGGATTCGGCCTACATCACTTCTCACGGGTGCTCAACGGAGACTCAGGTCCGAGTGTGACTTGTTGTGCTTTGTGACAGCGACTCAAGTGAATCGAGTTCCCGATTAAGTGACTGAGTCATAAGAACTTGAGTCTGTAAAAGGAATCAAGTTTCCCATATTCTCACGATGCTAACTCACACTGATGCTACATTGACCAGAGCGCCATCCCATCACCAACGCTATTGATGGAACCAATCGTTGGTGGCAAAGTCCCAGCATCAAGAATGGACGCCAGTTTCATTGGGTCACCATTACGCTGGATTTGAAACAGGTGAATTCAGCAACAACAAGCTGGGCTAACATGTTAGCTCTGAAGAAAGCCATGATTTTTTTAACGAGTTGTCTTTGCAGATTTTTCAAGTGGCTTACATCATCATTAAGTCGGCCAACTCTCCTCGACCAGGTCAGTGTGTCACATGGTTGATTATTGATTGGTTGTATTTATGAAGATAACAAGTTGATTGCTAACAACAGTACACCCAATGTAACTTGCATGAGTTTCACACAGCAACATTTTAAAGCGCGTGCAGAGGGACATGCAGGTAAAGCTTAGAGATGTCCGATAATATCATACTGCCGATATTACAATAATAATAATAATGGATTAGATTTATATCGTGCTTTTCTATTGTTGTATACTGAAAGCGCTCACAGAGAAGTGGGAACCCATCATTCATTCACACCTGGTGGTGGTAAGCTACATCTGTAGCCACAGCTGCCCTGGGGTAGACTGACGGAAGCGGGGCTGCCAGTTTGCGCCTACGGTCCCTCCGACCACCACCAATCATTCATTCATCATTCATTCACCAGTGTGAGCGGCACCGGGGGCAAGGGTGAAGTGTCCTGCCCAAGGACACAACGGCAGTGATTTGGATGTGAATAGGTGGGAAGCGAACCTGCAACCCTCAGGTTTCTGGCACGGCCGCTCTACCCACTACCGGCCATCTAAACAATTTTAAAACTTTTACAAATATGCGCACACCAAACAAACAAGAATGACAAACACATTTCGGGAGAACACCCGCACCGTAACACAACATAAACACAACAGAACAAATACCCAGAACCCCTTGCAGCACCTACTCTTCCGGGACGCTACAATATACACCCCCCGCTAACCACTACCTCCCCACCTCAACCTCCTCATGCTCTCGAGGGGGGGCATGTCCCAAATTCCGAGCTGCTGTTTTGAGGCATGTTAAAAAAATAATGCCCTTTGTGACTTCAATAATAAATATGTCAGTGCCGTGTTGGCATTTTTTTCCATAACTTGAGTTGATTTATTTTGGAAAACCTTGTTACATTGTTTAATGCATCCAGCGGGGCATCACAACAAAATTAGGCATAATAACGTGTTAATTCGACGACTGTATATATCGGTATCGGTTGATATTGGAATCAGTAATTAAGAGTTCAATCAATCAATCAATGTTTATTTGTATAGCCCTAAATCACAAGTATCTCAAAGGGCTGCACAAACCACAACGACATCCTCGGTAGAGCCCACATAAAGGCAAGGAAAAACTCACACCCAGTGGGACGTCGGTGACAGTGACAATGATGACTATGAGAAACCTTGGAGAGGACTGCATATGTGGGCAAGCAATGGATGTCGAGCGGGAGAGTTGGACTATATCGGAATATCGGATATCGGCAAAAAAGCCATTATCGGACATCTCCAGTGAAGCTGAAAACTCATGTTGAGTCCGTTTTTTTTTTTAAACTACCGCAACAACTGTTAATGTTTTAGAGCTACTAAGTGGAGATCACCCTTTTCTTTTCTAAATGCTGCTAATTTGCGTATTCGTCCATTTAGGCAACTGGATTCTGGAGCGGTCCCTGGACGGCGTGACCTTTGACCCATGGCAGTTTTACGCCATCAGCGACTCCGAATGTCTGTCACGTTACAACATCACGCCAAGACTCGGCCCTCCGACCTACAAGGGAGACACGGAGGTGATCTGCACGTCGTACTACTCCCGGCTGGAGCCTCTGGAGCATGGCGAGGTGAAACTGCCGACTAGCCCTTATTTTGACCTTTGACTTGACTACTACTTGAACTTTGAACCCCTGTAATTTTCTCAGATTCACACATCGCTGATTAACAGTCGACCCGGAGCGGACGATTTGACCCCGGAACTCTTGAACTTCACCTCGGCTCGTTTCATCAGGCTTCGCTTGCAGCGAATCAGGACGCTGAACGCTGACCTGATGACGCTGAGCGTGCGAGACCCGCGGGAAGTCGACCCCATTGTGACCCGTCGGGTATGACCTGCAGCCATGTTTGGTCACGTGATTCCCATCGCTGGTTCGTGAAAGCAAGTGTGTTCTTTTCAGTATTATTACTCCATTAAAGACATCTCTGTGGGCGGGATGTGTATCTGCTATGGACACGCTCAAAGCTGTCCCCTGGACCCTGTTACCAAGGTAACGCCACACTCTCATCCATACCTGTTCATACCACTTACACCTCAAATGCAATCTATACACGTGTGTGCGTGTAGAAACTACAGTGTGTATGTGAACACAACACCTGCGGAGAGAGCTGCAACCACTGTTGCTCCGGTTACCATCAGCAGCCATGGCAACCAGGAACCGTCACTGATGGCAACACATGTGAAAGTAAGTCATCCATCTATGGCAGGGGTGTCAAACTCAAATACAGAGTGGGCCAAAATTTAAAACCGAACAAAGCCGCGGGCCAAGGTTGAAAAAATTTACCTTTTAATAGGGACCCAAACAAGTTTTGCATTGAATATTGAACAAGCAAGGCTTATATAACTTTATAGTGACAAGCAAAATCAAGTTTGAAATAATACTGTAATAATAATTAAAAAATATCAATGGCATATCAAATAAAATGTAAATAAAAGTTTAATGCCTCTTTTCAGTGGTGGGATTGAGATGGACGGGGATTGGTGATAGCGGGGGGTGTATATTGTGCTTATGTTGTGTTACGGTGCGGATGTTCTCCCGAAATGTGTCATTCTTGTTTGGTGTGGGTTCACAGTGTGGCGCATATTTGTAACAGTGTTAAAGTTATTTATACAGCCACCCTAAGTGTGACCTGTATGGCTCTTGGCCTAGTATGCCTTGCATTCACTTGTGTGTGTGTATAGGCTGCATATATTATGTGACTGGGCCGGCACGCTGTTTGTATAAAGGAAAAGCGGACGTGGAGACAGGTTGTAGAGAACGCCAAAGGCAGTGCCTTTAAAGCCCACCCCAAATGTTGTTGTCCGGGATGAAATTCGGGAGGGGCACTGAACTTTGGGAGTCTCCCGGGAAAATCGAGAGGGTTGGCAAGTAAGAGTGTTAGCGGTGAATGCGGTGTTACAGCGGCGGGCCAGCTCTAATGTTAATTTGATATTGCCTCAAGGGCCAAGTGAAATTACACGGCGGGCCAAATTTGGCCCGCGGGCCAGAGTTTGACACCCATGATCTATGGAGTTTTGTTTTTTTACTTGTCTATTTCTATGCTATTACGAAAGGGAGTGGTACAAGAACCTAGATAGAGTGTGACAGGACAACTCTGCCGTTTTTCGGAATCTACTTCAAAACACCAATCAAAAAATGAAACACTAGTCAAATCGAACTGAACTCTCGCGGCTGTGTTGGATCCACTATGGATTGAACTTTCACAGTATCATGTTAGGCTTGCTCGACATCCATTGCTTTCGGTCCCCTAGCGGGGGAGGGGGGGAGGGGGGGGGTTGCCCACATATGTGGTCATCTCCAAGGTTCTCATAGTCATCATTGTCACTGACGTCCCACTGGGTGTGAGTTCGCCTTGCCCACTGGGTGTGAGTTTTCCTTGCCCTTATGTGGGTTCTTCCGAGGACGTCGTAGTGGTTTGTGCAGCCCTTTGAGACACTTTGTGATTTAGGGATATATAAATAAACATTGATTGATTGATTGAAAGGTCATCTATATGACAGGAGTGCTTTGCTGTCAAAGATCCTCTGAATAACAAGAGTCCTGCTGTTTTTTCTGCTCTTTTTAGAAATCAAAAACATAAGTCAAAGATCGTCTTAATGATAGTAGTGTTCTGCTCCTTTTAGAAATGACCTGGGAAAAAGCAGCCGACTATTAATTTTATAGCAGGAGTACTTTGCTAGTTTTATGAATCTACTGCCAAAAACGCCATCCAAAGGTTTTCTTTATGACAAGACTGCTTCGTTGTTGTTATTAATCTACTCCTAAAACACCTGTCAAAGGTCTTCTTTATGACAAGAGTGCTTTACTGTGTTTCATAATGTACTCCAAAAACGCCTGTCAAAGATTTTTCTATACGACAAGAGTGCTTTATTGTTTTTAGTAATCTACTCCAAAAATGACTGTCAAAGGTGTTCTATATGACAAGAGTGCTCTGCTGTTTTTGGAAAAATCAATTGCAAAAACGCAAATTAAAGCTCCTCAATATGACAGTAGTACATTGCTGTTTTTAGTTATCTACTGCAAAAACGCCAATAAAAGATCCTTAAAATGAAAGGAGTGCATTACTGTATTTCATAGTCTACTGCAAAATGCCAATGAAAGGTCCTTAATATGACAGTTGTGCTTTGGTGTTTTTAGTAATCTACTGCAAAAACAACAATAAAAGATCCCTAATATGACAGGAGTTATTTGCTGTTTTTAAGAATCTACTGCATAAATACCAGTCAAATATCATATATGGTATATGAGAGTAGAGCTTTGCTGTTTTTAGGAATCTACTGCAAAATAGTAGTCAAAGATCCTCTATATGATAAGACCGCTCTGCTTTTTTTTTTTAGCCATGTATTGCAAAAACGGTAGTCATAGATTCTGTTAAAGACAGAAGTACCTTGTGTAACCCACCTGGTTCACTTCCTGCTTTTCTGTTCTGCCCAAGATTCGAACCTTGGTATCCAACATGAGAGATGAGCGTGCTCGCTCCCGAGCTAAAAGCCCAAGCCATCCATCCATTCATCCATCTTCTTCCGCTTATCCGAGGTCGGGTCGCGGGGGCAGCAGCCTACGTAAGGAAGCCCGGACTTCCCTCTCCCCAGCCACTTCATCCAGCTCCTCCCGGGGGATCCCGAGGCGTTCCCAGGCCAGCCGGGAGACATAGTCTTCCCAACGTGTCCTGGGTCTTCCCCGTGGCCTCCTACCGGTCAGACATGCCCTAAACACCTCCCTCGGGTGGCATCCTGACCAGATGCCTGAACCAGCTCATCTGGCTCCTCTTGATGTGGAGGCGCAGCGGCTTTACTTTGAGCTCCTCCCGGATGACAGACCTTCTCACCCAATCTCTAAGGGAGAGCCCTGCCACCCTGTGGAGGAAGCTTATTTCGGCCGCTTGTACCCGTGATCTTGTCCTTTCGTTCAAAACCCAAAGCTCATGACCATAGGTGAGGATGGGAATGTAGATCGATCGGTAAATTGAGAGATTTACCTCCCGGCTCAGCTCCTTCTTCACCACAACAATTCGGTACAGCGTCCGCATTACTGAAGACGCCGCACCGATCCGCCTGTCGACCTCACGATCCACTTTTCCCTCACTCGTAAACAAGACTCTTAGATACTTGAACTCCTCCACTTGGGGCAAGATCTCCTCCCCAACCCGGAGATGGCACTGCACCCTTTTCCGGGCGAGAACCATGGATTCGGATTTGGAGGTGCAGATTTTCATCCCAGTCGCTTCACACTCGACTGCGGACCGATCCAGTGAGAGCTGAAGATCTTAGCCAGGCGAAGCCATCAGGACCACATCATCTGCAAAAAGCAGAGACCTAATCCTGCAGCCACCAAACCAGATACTCTCAACGCCCATACTGCGCCTAGGAATATTGTCCATAAAAGTTATGAACAGAATCGGTGACAAAGGGCAGCCTTGGCGGAGTCCAACCCTCACTGGAAACGGGTCCATCTTAGTGCCGGCAATGCAAACCAAGCTCTGACACTGATCGTACAGGGAGCGGACTGCCACAATCAGACAGTCTTTTACTCCATACTCTCTGAGCACTCCCCACAGGACTTCCCGGGGTACACGGTCAAATGCCTTCTCCAAGTCCACAAAACACATGTAGACTGGTTGGGCAAACTCCCACGCACCCTCAAGGACCCTGCCGAGAGTATAAAGCTGGTCCACAGTTCCAGAACCAGGACAAAAACCACACTGTTCATCCTGAATCCGAGGTTCGACTATCCGGCGTAGCCTCCTCTCCAATACACCTGAATATACCTTACCGGGAAGGCTGAGGAGTGTGAGCCCACGATAGTTGGAACACACCCTCCTAAAGAGAGGCACCACCACCCCGGTCTGACAATCCAGAGGTACCGCCCCCGATGCCCATGCAATGCTGCAGAGTCTTGTCAACCAAGACAACCCCACAGCATCAAGAGCCTTAAGGAAGTCTGGGCGGATCTCATCCTCCCCCGGGGCCTTGCCACCGAGGACTTTTTTAACAACCTCGGCAACCTCAGACCCAGAAATAGGAGAGCCCACCACAGATTCCCCAGGCACTGATGCCTCATAGGAAGACGTGTTGGTAGGACTGAGGAGGTCTTCGAAGTATTCCCTCCACCGATCCACAATATCCGCAGTCGAGGTCGGCAGAACACCATCCCCACCATATACGCTGTTGACACTGCACTGCTTCTACTTCTTGAGGCGGTCCAGAATCGCTTCGAAGCCGTCCGGAAGTCGTTTTACATGGCTTCCCCGAACTCCTCCCATGTCCGAGTTTTTGCCTCTGCGACCGCTGAATCCGCACGCCGCTTTCTGTCGGTACCTGTCCACTGCCTCCGGAGTCCTATGAGCCAAAAGAACCCGATTAGACTCCTTCTTCAGCTTGACGGCATCCCTCACCGCCGGTGTCTACCAACAGGTTCTAGGATTACCACCACAACAGGCACCAATCATCTTACGGCCACAGCTCCAATCGGCCGCCTCGACAATAGAGGTACGCAACATCGTCCACTCGGACTCAATGTCCAGCGCCTTCCTCGTGACATGTTCAAAGTTCTTCCGGAGGTGGGAATTGAAACTCTCTCTGACAGGAGACTCTGCTAGGCGTTCCCAGCAAACCCTCACAATGCGTTTGGGCCTGCCAGGTCTGTCCGGCATCCTCCCCCACCCTCGCAGCCAACTCACCACCAGGTAGTGATCAGTAGAAAGCTCCGCCCCTCTTTTCACCCGAGTGTCCAAAACATGAGACAGCTGTGCGCCGAAGTGAGTCCGACTATATCTAGCCGAAACTTCTCCACCTCGCGCACTAGCTAAGGCTCCTTCCCCCCCAGCAAGGTGACGTTCCACGTCCCAAGAGCTAGCTTATGTAGCCGAGGATCGGACCGCCAAGTGCCCTGCCTTCGGCTTCCGCCCAGCTCACATTGCACCTGACCTCTATGGCCCCTGCAATGGGTGGTGAGCCCATTGGAGGGGGGACCCAAGTTGCCTCTTCGGGCTGTGCCCGGCCGGGCCCCATGGGAACAGGACCGGCCACCAGGCGCTCGCCATCGTTCCCCAACTCCGGGCCTGGCTCCAGAGGGGGGCCCTGGTGACCCGCGTCCGGGCGAGGTCACAGGGAGCTTCATATGACAGGAGTGCGCTACTGTTTTCGTGGCTATACTGCAAAACTGTTAGTCACATGACAGGAGGATTTTCTCTTTTCAGGAATGCACTGGATAAAAAATACACAGATCTTCTGTTTGCTTCTGTACAGATTCAGGCGAACTATAAGTAGCATGAATATGTAAACGCCTCCTCCATCTTTGTGTGTGTCTCAGAGTGTAACTGTCACAACAAAGCCAGCGACTGTTACTACAATCAGACAGTGGCTGATCTCAAGCTGAGTGTGGACATCCGAGGCGTCCGTCGAGGAGGCGGAGTCTGCGTGGAGTGTCAGCAGAACACAGCCGGTATCAACTGTGAGACCTGCGCTGACGGGTACTACAGACCAGGCAAGGTACACAACGCAAAAAGTCACACAATAAGAAGACAGAAGTGCGGTGGTGGTGATAACTCATTAAGTGTGTGTGTGAAGGTTTCTCCTCACGCTGACGCTCCTTGTGTGGAATGTGATTGTGATCTGAGAGGAGCAGAGTCCTCCATCTGCAGCAGAGACCACACTTTGCCAGGTTACTTTTATCATTTATACATAATTTGCTTTATCATTACTCATATTGCTAATTTTGTGTGTGTGTGTGAAGGTGCAAGTGCAGGCCAGTGTGTGTGCAGAAAAGGCTTCACAGGCCGCCAATGTGACCGCTGTGCTTTTGGCTTCCGGAACTTCCCCATGTGCTCTCGCTGTGAGTGTAACCTCGCCGGCAGCCTCAACATGGACCCGTGCGACGACTGCGTTTGCAAGGTAGGACCGGAGCGGACCTTTGACCCCTACGGGGATGTCATTTTCAACCTTTCAACTTTTTTGTTCCCCACAGGCCAATGTGATGGGGGTTCACTGCGACCTGTGTAAAGCCGGGTTCTACAACCTGCATGGTGACGACCCGCTGGGCTGCACCGACTGCTTCTGTTTCGGCGTGTCGGACGTCTGCGAGAGCTCCACCTGGTCTGCAGCACAGGTCACGCACGCACAAAATCTCCTTACTGGTTGTGGCCACAAGGGCGGCAGCATACTCATTGTATCGTTCGTGCTCATAGAACACAAGTGTCCGCCCTGAGATCGGTAGGTCATGAGTTCAAATCCCAGCCGAGTCATACCAAAGACTATAAAAATGGGACCCATTACCTCCCTGCTTGGCACTCAGCATTAAGGGTTGGAATTGGGGGTTAAATCACCATGAATGATTTCCGGGCGCAGCACCGCTGCTGCTCACTGTTCCTCTCACCTCACAGGGGGTGAACAAAGGTGATGGGTCAAATGCAGAGAATAATTTCGCCACATCTAGTATGTGTGTGACAATCATTGGTACTTTAACTTTAACTTTATTTCCTGTCTATCGCTCTTATTTTTGTTTCCACTTTTCCACTACTTCTCCTGTCTGAGCGCGAGCTCCCGCATCTGTCACTGATTGGCAATGGGCACACACCTGTTCCTGGTTACCAATCAGGATACTTTTTATGTCAGCCCTGTTCTCTAGACCAGTGGTTCTCAACCTTTTTTCAGTCATGTACCCCATGTGAACATTTTTTTAAATTCAAGTACCCCCTAATCAGAGCAAAGCATTTTTGGTTTAAAAAAAGAGATAAAGAAGTAAAATACAGCACTATGTCATCAGTTTCTGATTCATCAAAGTGTATAACAGTGCAAAATATTGCTCATTTGTAGTGGTCTTTCTTGAACTATTTGGAAAAAAAGATATATAAATAACTAATAACTTGTTGAAAAATAAACAAGTGATTCAATTATAAATAAAGATTTCTACACATAGAAGTAATCATCAACTTAAAGTGCCGTCTTTGGGGATTGTAATAGAGATCCATCTGGATTCATGAACTTAATTCTAACATTTCTTCACAAAAAAAGACATCTTTAACATCAATATTTATGGAACATGTCCACAAAAAAGCTAGCTGTCAACACTGAATATTCCATTGTTGCATTTATTTTCACGAGTTTATTAACTCACATTCATATTTTGTTGAAGTATTATTCAATAAATATATTTATAACGGATTTTTGAATTGTTGCTATTTTTAGAATATTAAAAAATATATATTTCACATAGCCCTTGGCATACCTTCAAGTACCCCCAGGGGTACGGGTACCCACATTTGAGAACCACTGCTCTAGATAGATACATAGTACTTTATTGATTCCTTCAGGAGAGTTCCCTCAGGAAAAAAAAAACCATTGAGCTCTGTTCGTCAATGTTGAATAGCTTTTCCTATGCGGCTTGCGACTGTTTAACCTTCCCTGCTGCGTTAGTTTTTGTTATTAAATATATTTTACCGTTGTGTCCTTGGGCAAGACACTTTACCCACCTGCTCCCAGTGCCACCCACACTGGTTTAAATGTAATTTAGATATTGGGTGTCACCATGTAAAGCGCTTTGAGTCACTTGAGAAAAGCGCTATATAAATATAATTCACTTCACTTCACCTGCACTTCGCCTGTGGTCACTGCGTCTCATGGTCAGTGGTCACAGCCAACACAACGATGACACAGACCAAAACACATTCAGCGATACATTTTGCTGAAAGGCAGTGCTTTCATTACATAAGAGTCTATGTAAACGCGTAATTTTACTGCGTTATCTATTGTTAAAAGCTTTAATATAAGACACCCCTCATTTTTTTAACAAAATATCACTGTGTATTTTCCCCCAATATATTGATCATCACATATATGTGAGTATGTATGTAAGCAAAATATCATTCTTGATTTATTGCCACTAAATTGTGACAATGTTGTTTTGCAGGTGGTCTCCACTGATGCTTGGCTCCGCCCCTTCCACAAATCCCCAGCCATCCTCGGCAATGAGTTGCCTGCTTCAAGCAGCAACACTTCCTCTGGATCAATCAACAGCCAACAAGAGCTTTCATGGGTGGCACCTGATAGTTTCCTAGGTAACAAGGTAGGAGCTTGTCTCTCTGACTGCCTGTTCGTCTGTCCAAAGTCCTCCTGACGTTCTGTCCCCCCCAGCTGTCGTCCTATGGAGGTTTCCTTAATTTTTCTTTAGTCCATCACGGCCCATCGGACGTCATCCTTCCCGCTCAGGTCGACGTCATCATGGAGGTATTGAAACTACACTCATGGCGTCCGTAAGTAGTCCAGAACACAGAATGAGCCTTGTCTATTCCGCAGGGCAACGGGCGAGTCCTTCACCTCTCGCCACCTTGCGTTCTCTCCCTCTCCCCGTCAACCGAGCACTCCGTTGCTGTAGCAATGCTCCCCAAGCAGTTTGTCAACGAGCAAACGGGTGTCCAGGTTAGCCGTGACGACCTGCTGACTGTGTTTGCTGAGGTGACCTCGCTGAGGGTCAGCGTTCACCTGAACGTCTCAGCCAGTGGAGCAATACAGTGAGGATGCAGTAATCTGATTACTTACTGGTGTTGTTTCTACAGTTTATGTTACATTGATGCGTTTCTTTCAGACTCGTCTTCGTGTCTTTGGATGTAGCTGACTCTCAATCTCCATCCGGCGTCCAGGCGGTCGCCATGGAGGCGTGTGAATGTCCATGGGGGTACAATGGCACTTCCTGTGAGGTTAGCAGGTCACCTCCTTTAATTGGACACTTTGCTTGTTGTTGCGGCGCCTCAACGTGAGCGTCCTTTTGTCCGTCCAGTCGTGTCTTTCAGGTTTTTACAGGGTGGGCGGAGTCCTGTTCGGAGGAAACTGTATGCAGTGCGAATGTAACGACCACGCCTCCGAGTGTGATGTCAATGGCATCTGCCTGGTGGGTGTGGACAGTCGTCAAAAAGTCACTTCTCGTTCACGACCATGATAAAATACCAGCGTTGTTGCTCCTTTTAGGGTTGTAGACACAACACGACTGGTCCTCACTGTGATCAGTGTCTTCCTGGTTTCTATGGCGACGCCACAGAGGGGACAGTGGATGATTGTCGCCGTTGTCCATGTCCTCTTACAGAGGTGTCTAACAGGTAGGTCCCGTCATCGGTCCTCATATAACACTAACTACATCACGGAATTTAAAAAAAAATTAAACCTGCTCGTGTTTCAGTTTCAGTCCGACATGTTTGTTGGATGCTTTTGGTCATGTGACATGTGACAAGTGTCAGGACGGATACACCGGGACCAACTGCCAGAAGTAAGAATGACTGTCCAGTTATCTACTGTAAATAACTTAATTCAGCAAATAGTCGCTGGGGTCTCTAATTATAAACAATTGGCTGAAAAGCTGTGGCTAAAGGCAACCCTGTGATTTTTATTTTTATTAACTCAACAAGATAGCGGAAGCATCATTTGTTCCTTTCCAGTTTCTCATGTACTCCAAACATTGATAAAGTAGAACAAATAGATTAAAAAGCTTTTCTGCTTATTCTTCCAGGTGTTCCAGCGGTTTCTATGGTAACCCGCAGGTATTGGGCGGAACTTGTGTCCGCTGCGAATGCAACAACAACGTGGACATCAGTGAGGAGGGACACTGCGACGCCGTCACCGGGGAATGCCTGCGTTGTCGCGGCAACACGGGCGGGCGACACTGTGAGATGTGTGCGGACGGTTTCTATGGCGACGCCGTGCATGAAAAGAATTGCCAAGGTGTGCATGCGTTTTATTGCATAGGAATGTTGATCTTGCCAAATCCAGATTAGATTTGACCTTTGACATGTCAGATTAACTGTCACATGCTGGACATTGTGGCTTTCACACGGAGATCTGTTCACACTTAGGGATTTGCGCCATTACATGAATCCTTTTCATTTGTGTGTCTGTGCGTTGCGCAGACTGCAGCTGCGATGTCGGCGGCTCGTTGTCGAGCGTTTGTGACGCCACGTCGGGACAGTGCGCCTGCAGAGAGAATGTGACCGGACTGGCGTGCGACCGCTGCCAGGTCAGACATCATCCCTTGTCCCCCTTTTCCAAACGTCCTCATCGGAAGTCATAACATTTGCGGCGTTTCCTTCAGTCCGGGTTCTTCGGACTGCAGAGTGGGCGTGGCTGCGTCGCATGCGCTTGCAACCTGTCAGGATCTCTAGCCGACTCGTGCGATGACAATGGCCGCTGCCAATGCGTGGACGGCGTCGATGGGGACAAGTGTGATCGGTGCGGCCGCAGTTATTTCGGTTTTCATGCCAACGGCTGCACAGGTAAACGTGGAGGCCAGCGTGTTTATCTACGACAGCGTCTGAATGTTCCACTCATGTCCAATTCTTCTCCCAGCATGCACCTGCAACCACACGGGTGGGAACTGCCATCATGAGACGGGGGAGTGCATATGCCCCGCCCACACTGAGGGAGACGCCTGTGACATGTGTGAGACGGGATACTGGGGTCACAATATGCTTGAAGGCTGCAAGGTACACAAAGACACACTTTAGCTTCTTTCACACAGAGATAGTTATGTGCGTTTCAGTTAAACGATAATAACAGCAGCGTATTGTGCTACGATACTTCTTGGACTGTGACAATTGGTTCAACACAACAGGGCAAGATAGATTTTTCAAATGATATTTATACTTTTTGTCTTTAATATTGGAAGGTAACTTTTAGTAAATGGAAATGTTCTCATGTTACTACCCTTTTTCTGGAATGTTGGAATCCTCATAAAAATACAGATTTTTCTCATAATATTTAAAACTAATTTATTTTTATAGTCAAACTTTAGTTCTAAGAATAGTCTCCAAAAAGTATACCTGTCTCTAATTAGTATGACATATTATTTGTAACAAAGTACTTCCCATTAAATTATCAATTATAAATGTTGATCTTCTTCTCATAATATTTTCACTCAATTCCCATAAAATTAAATATTATTATTAGATATTATATTATTAATATTGTAATATTAATACATAATTCTTAAGTATTCTGTTGTGTACTGAGAAGCGAAGGAAGTGACAACCCAGGCAGAACTGCGCTTTACAAGGTTTATTTAAACCTTTGATGAGTACGTGGGGTGTGAATGCTACTCTAAGTGAATGGATGTCGACAATGTGTGGAATTATTGTGTAAGTGTTACCAGGGGTTGTTGTCTGTGAGTGTTGGCTGTATCCTTCAGCAGATCAAGGGGGCAAGGCAAAGAGGCAGTCCGTAAACAGGCAAGGGGTCAAAGGTATTAACTAGGCAGTGTAGTTTGTGTCCGAGCAGCGGTCGAGGATCAAGGAAGGCAGTCAGAAATCCAGGTGGATGTCGAGAGGCAAAACAGGATCACGGATGACGGGGAAGACACTGCGGAAGACACAAGGGACATGAACGAGGGAGACATGGAGAAAGCACAGAGAAGGCTAGCAAAGCACAAGGGAAGGAATGCCAGACGTGATGCTTACGGGGAAGATGAGTAACGTTCTGGCAAAGGTTCCTCGGGTCCGCTGGTGTTTATGCCGCTCCCTCTCGTCAGGTCCAGGTGCGTTGATTTGTGATTGTCTGCAGGGTTGTCGCTGCGTGGGCATGCTGCGCGTACAGCGCGAGCAGGTTCGTGTCTGAGCGCACTGCCAGCAGAGGTGCCGGCAACACCAGCTACCGAGGAAACGCGGGTTCAAGCACGAGCCTTGACATATTCTTCAGTATTAAGACCCATAATAAAATGACTTTCATCTCATATAACAATTGTATACAGAGATAAATAAACACATTTGAGTTCCATGGACACAAGTACAGTAAATGATCCCTTTAAAGTCCCCTGTAGTAGCCAGGTGTGTGTTCTACAAAAGCAAATAACTCCCAAGGTATCAAACTAAATAAAAAAATTAGCAGATGTGGCTCTAGGCAACATACTGATGTATTTTTTTCATATTAAATCATTAAATGAACTCCACAAGGTGGCAGTGGCTGCATTTGAATTATCATGAGTGGTCATACTTGTCACTGGTAAACTCATCCATGCTGAGCAGTTTGTTCCTTAGAGCAATTACAATCCGCTGCTGTGTTGCGCAATATATTTGTATATTAATGAGCATACATAAAAAATTAAGTAAAGGCACACGTCATAACCATTTCTCTTTCTTTAGGCTTGCAGCTGCAGTGCAGAAGGTAGCTCCGCCCCTCAGTGTGATCTCATCAGTGGACAGTGTCCCTGCAAAGAGGGTTTCTCTGGCAGGTTATGTGACCAGTGCGCTCCTGGTAACTATGGTTACCCAGCATGCGCGCCTTGTGGCTGTGACATAGAAGGAACACGAGAAGACATGTGCAACGCCACGCTCGGATTGTGTGACTGTCGACTCACGGGAGAGTGTGTGTGCAAGGTGGGTAATAACCGTGTGTGTTTAACGCAACATGCTGTGTGACGCTCCTTTTCATCGGTTAAGGCAGCCGTAGCGGGGCGGCGCTGCGAGGAGTGCGTTTTGGGGTTCTTCGGTCTGTCGTCGGGGAATCCAGACGGCTGCTCTCCGTGTTTCTGTTCAGGACTCAGTCAGGACTGCGAGGAGAGGGGCGGCCTCACCAGACAGTTTGTTAGTATCTCAGCAGGTTAACATCACATGACATAATGAATCCATTCATGGATGTCGTGTTACTTCACAGATCACTCTGGCTCGCCCTCCCGCTCTGCTGCCATTGGTCAGCCAGTCTCACCTGCAGAGCGTCACATCAGGAGTCTACCAGCAGGACAGCGACATGCTCCTCGACACCCGCCAGCTCAACACCAGCAGGCTGTCCGGTCCTCTATACTGGAGACTTCCCCCGCAGTTTGAGGGCAACCAGGTAATGCCGCCTTCAGTCGCATCTCAGGGTTTACTTCCTTCAACGGTGCGTTGCTTGTGTTTAGCTGTTGTCGTACGGCGGCGTGCTCTCCTATGTGGTAAATTACTACGCGGAAGACGCTCAAGGATTGGCCAACTATGAGCCTCAGGTGCTGATGAGGGGCGGGACTATAAGGAAGCTCGTCATCTACACCGACATGGTTGCCCCTGACAACGGTGTCCCCACCCAGCATGACATGAGGCTGACAGAGGTACTGCAAGGCCTTGCTGGTGCACTTGCCATGGTTACAAAGGGATGCTAACCTGTGTGTCCGTGTGTTGCAGCACAAGTGGAAGTATTTCAACTCCGTATCCGAGAAGGCGGTAAGTCACAGCGACTTCCTGTCCGTGCTCAGTGACCTGCAGTACGTCATCATCAAGGCTTCCTACGGCACAGGACTTCAGCAGAGCAGGTGACTGTCCGCAGTTAAAGCTGATTGGATATCAATTATGAGCGCTGATCATGTGACTTTTTAATAGGATTTCCAACATCACAATGGAGACGGCAGTAGAAGAACTTGAAGGGGATGGCCCAGTGGCTAGACTAATCGAGTCGTGTGTGTGTCCGCTGGGTTACACCGGAACGTCCTGTCAGGTAGAGTCCTGTAAAGGCATCGCCATGGCAACCACCATTTCCATAATATTGCTATCCGTCTACCTTGTAGGAATGTGCGTCAGGTTTCTTCCGCAAGCCGCTGTCGGAGTTGTCGCCTCAAGCACGAAAGTCTCTGTTCGTGCGTCCATGTGTCCCGTGTCGCTGCAACAATCACAGCAGCAGCTGCAACGCAGAAACCGGCGAGTGTCAGGTAAAAGGATCACCGCAACACGTGGAAGAGAGGAGAGCGCTGATGACATCAGTATTTTTTTGTCCCACAGGAGTGCCAACATCACACCAGCGGGCAGAGCTGCCAGCTGTGTGCACAAGGGTATTATGGGATGGTCAGCGGCTCAATTAGTGACTGCTCGCTGTGTGCCTGCCCACTACGTGACAACACGTAAGGCTTCTTTTCTTTTTATCATTAATTTGCAAATTTCAATTTTAAAATGACTCATTTGAGTATTTTTCACAAATTTTAAAATGGTCTGAGAGGTGCCACAATAGTGTATTGGAAGTGTGTTATCCAAAACCTAGCCTTGATTCTGGAATTTAGACTGTTAAAAAGGGCTTTTTTTATACGCTCTGGTGGGGACATGTGGCTTTAATGCTATCGAGCTGTTTTGTCTACGTCTGTCTCTGATAGACTGTATCTCCATTCTCCAACAAGCGCCATGGTGTACATACCCCGTTTCCATATGAGTTGGGGAATTATGTTAGATGTAAATGTAAACAGAATACAATGATTTGCAAATCATTTTCAACCCATATTCAGTTGAATATGCTACAAAGACAACATATTTGATGTTCAAACTGATAAACATTTTTTTTTTGCAAATAATCATTAACTTTAGAATTTGATGCCAGCAACACGTGACAAAGAAGTTGGGAAAGGTGGCAATAAATACTGATAAAGTTGTGGAATGCTCATCAAACACTTATATGGGACATCCCACAGGTGTGCAGGCTAATTGGGAACAGGTGGGTGCCATGATTGGGTATAAAAGCAGCTTCCATGAAATGATAAGTAATTCACAAACAAGGATGGGGTGAGGGTCACCACTTTGTAAGCAACTTGTCGAACAGTTTTAGAACAACATTTTTCAACGAGCTATTGCAAGGAATTTAGGAATTTTACCATCTACGGTCCGTAAAATCATTAAAAAGTTCAGAGAATCTGGAGAAATCATTGCACGTAAGCGATGATATTACGGACTTTTGATCCCTTAGGCGGTACTGCATCAAAAACCGACATCAGTGTGTAAAGGATATCACCACATGGGCTCAGGAACACTTTATAAAACCACTACCAGTAACTACAGTTGGTCCCTACATCTTTAAGTGCAAGTTAAAACTCTACTATGCAAAGCCAAACCCATTGATCAACAATATCCTGAAACGCCGCCGGCTTGTCTGTGCCTGAGCTCACCTAAGATGGAGTGATGCAAAGTGGAAAGGTGTTCTGTGGTCTGACGAGTCCAAATTTCAAATTATATTTGGAAACAGAGGACATGGTGTCCTCTAGAACAAAGAGGAAAATAACCATACAGATTGTTATGGGCGCAAAGTTCAAAAACCAGCATCTGATGCTATGGGGGTGTATTAGTGCCCAAGGCATGGGTAACTTACACATCTGTGAAGGCACCATTAATGCTGAATGGTCCATACAGGTTTTGGAGCAACATATGTTGTCATCCAAACAACGTTATCATGGACGCCTCTGCTTATTTCAGTAAGACAAGTGTTACAACAGCGTGGCTTTGTGAAAAAAAGCGTGCGGGTAATTTGCTGGCCCGCCTGCAGTCCAGACCGGTCTCCCATCGAAAATGTGTGGCTCATTATGAAGCGTAAAATACGACAGCGGAGACTCTGGACTGTTGAACGACTGAAGCTCTCAGAAAACAAGAATGGGAAAGAATTCCACTTTCAAAGCTTCTTTGAGTGTTGTTAAAATAAAAGGTGATGTGAACATGCCCTTTCCCAACTACTTCGTCACGCGTTGCAGCCATGAAATTCTAAGTTGATTATTATTTGCCAAAAAATAAATAAAAAAGTTTATGAGTTTGAACATCAAATATGTTGTCTTTGTAGTGCATTTAATTGAATATGGGTAGAAAAGGATTTGAAAATCTTTGTATTCCCTTTATATTTACATCTAACACAATTTCCCAACTCATATGGAAACAGGGTTTGTACTTTATACTGTGAAGGTTTCAGGGAGAAGGAGACAGCACAGAGACTGGGAAAAGCTTATAGCCTGGGGCGTCTTTATTTTAACAAGGATATATCTAATGCTGTATGTATATATATAATATAATATATATCTATACAATAATATTTCAATATCATTTATATAATATATTATTTGATATAATATATTATACAAAACTATATGATGTATTATTATATAATATTACACTATATTATTCTCTATATATATATATGTGTGTATGTCAAATCTGATGTGTATGTAACAAAGATGAAATGGGTGCAAGACTATGTGTGGAATTTAACGGGAGGTGTTATTTACCGCAAGTGTTGGAGGTGCGTGTTGAGAGGAGCTGAGCTGTCAGGCGCGGGCAAGGCAGGTAGGGAAGTCCAAGGCGGAAGCGTGGTCGAGAGGCAGGTGAGAGTCGTCGTTTGTCCGGGGGCGAGCAAGGGATCGAAAACCAGGAAGCCAGAGGAAGACAGGGGGAATCCAAAAAGCACACGACACACAGCGTGGCTCGGGAACGCACACAGGGAGCTGCGGGGTGAGGAAAGACACGACAATTAACGCATGGGAAAAAGACACAGAGATCAGGATCAAAAATTCAACTAGGATGCTGGAGACGAGCTTACGGTACAGTTTCTACGTTCTGGCAAAGGATCACTGGTGGCGGGGGTTCTTGTACTTCTCTCTTTCATTAGTGCCGGCCGCGTTGATTACAGATGGAGCGCAGCTGCCTGCCGCGGTTTGGGTGACATGCGCGCGGTCAGAGGCGCGCCGGATGACGCGCGCAGCGCGGCTCTCGACAGATTGCGCACTTGTGTGTGTCCGAGCCGTGACATATACACTTTTTACATATACTGTACTTGGCGTATACTCTTGTACCAACAACGTAACTTTAAGGCGTTGGACATGATTAGTTGGGGCGGACAAAACAATTAATTCACATCTGAATCGCAATTCTTATTCATCCGAAATTTAAATCAATTCATATAAATACATATTAAAAAAGTTTGAAATTTTTTCAAATACATTTTTAAAAAACACTTTTTTAGGGCATCTCATGGCAACCGGAAGGAATGTCTCTAACCTGTAAACTGTTAAAAAAAAGTTTCATTATAATTATTATACCAAATAATACATTGCAAGAATCGTTTTGATTCGAGAAACATGTTGAATTGAGAATTGTTTCTGAATCGAATCGTCGCACCAAGAATCGTAATCAGATCGAATCATTAGGTGCCCAAAGATTCAAACTCCTAAGGATTAGCATGGCTATGCGAGGTACAATGCTAACATAACACTCACATTTTAACTGCAACATCCTGTTAGGCTAACCTGACTGACAGGTAGTTGGCATAGCTTTACTTTAAGATGTGTAGTGAAGCCTTTGATAAAACCGTAATATGTGGCAGCACGTATGGCACTCATAAACAGGCTGTAAAGATACATTTTACTGTTAAAATTTCAATTTTGCATATTCTAAATTTGTCTGTGTAGTTTCAGTCCCACGTGTGTCTCCGAGGGAAAGGCTGGAGACTTCCGCTGCACTTCATGTCTGACAGGATATGAGGGGCGCTACTGTGAGCGGTAAGTCCTGCCTGAGACCAGAAGCCCTACAAGTCCAATTGTGTTCTATCACATTGCCTTCTAGTGGTCATCTGAGGGACTCATGTGCTCTGCAGGTGCTCCCTGGGTTATTATGGTAACCCCTCTGCGCCCGGTGGGACGTGCGCACAATGCAGCTGCAGCGAGTGGGGGTCCGTGCATCCTCTGTGTGACCCGGTGACTGGACAGTGCGATTGCAAAGCTGGGGCTAAGGGTCAAACGTGTGACCAATGTGCGGAGCGTCACGTCTTGGAGGGAGGGGAGTGTTTGTGTGAGTGTTGATGACACACACAAATTTGAATTGAATTTAAATATTTATTTTAAACCTGCACAGTACAACTAAACACAGTTTGTTTTTGTTTTTTTTACATTTTGGCAGAGATATTAATGCAAGGCTTAAAAAGGGGTTGGATGAAGCAGACGCTTATGATATCCCAACCCCTCTCACTCATTCCACATTTAACATAATCAATATAATACAAGAACAATACTCTATAAACAAAAACAGGAAAAACTCCTGTACACTAACAATACCATGAGACAAGACAAGGAGAGACAAAACACACACACACACACGGGCCCAAACACTCTCTGACCATACACATCTCTCCCATTGCTCTGTGCTGAGGGCATCACTCTCTTTTTCCTCCTCGTACTTCTTCAGTACTTTTTTAAACAGTGTTTTAAATTGAATCATGCTAGAACACATTTTTAACTTGTCCCCTAAGTTGTTTCACAGATTGACTCTACGCACTGAAATGCACATTGATTTTAAAGTTGTTCTAAATTTAGGCAAATATAATTTGTTGTTTCCTCTTAAACTGTAACTATGGTGATCATCTCTATCATGGAATAGGTTCTGTATATTGGATGGTAGAGAGTTTTGGGATGCACTAAACATAAAACAGTTTTAAAGTTGATCACATCGTTCAGTTTAAGTTGCTTTAAGTCCATAAATAATGGATTTGAATGATGTCTGTAGTGAACATTTGACACAATCCTGATGGCCTTTTTCTGCAGAGTGACCAAAGGCTGTAGATGTGATTCATAACAATTTCCCCAGACTCCAACACAATAGTTTAAATATGAAATAATAAATGAATGATACAATAAAAGCAAAGCATTGGTGTTCAATAGATGACATGATCTCCTCATCATTCCAACACATTTAGCAACTTTTGTCCTTAGATAACTTATATGAGGCTTCCATGAGATATTTTCATCTATCACCACTCCTAAGAAAGAATTTTGTTGAACATATTCTATTGGTGTATCATCAATAACAATCCTGATCGGTATATTACTTTTGCAATTGCTAAAGAGCATTATTTTGGTCTTCTTTAAATTCAGAGACAATTTGTTTGTATTAAACCAAGTTTTTAAATTTATCACCTCCTCAGTTCCAGAAGTCAGAAGTTGCTTCACGTCATCACCTGCACATGTAATGGTTGTATCGTCAGCAAAGAGGATGAATTTCAGCAGTGTTGATACTTGACATATTTCGTTGATATAAATGATAAATCGTGTGGGTCCCAGTCTCGAGCCCTGAGGGACTCCACAGGTTATGTTCATGAGTGTAGATTGATGTTGGTCCATCTGAACAATCTGCTGTCTGCAAATGATACACACACGTCTTTTTATTACCCGAT
This sequence comes from Nerophis ophidion, assembly GCF_033978795.1. NCBI lineage: Eukaryota > Metazoa > Chordata > Actinopteri > Syngnathiformes > Syngnathidae > Nerophis > Nerophis ophidion. The sequence continues at coordinate 22,121,605 of NC_084625.1, read as the reverse complement.
AAATATTTGTGTTCTTCTGCTTCTTCTAGCGTGCGATGACGAGTGCACTGGTGTCCTGCTGGATGACTTAGACAGGCTGCAAGAGCACTTCAGCACCATCAATATGAGCGGTATTGCATTGGCGCCCTACCACCAGCTGGTGGCGCTGGAGAATCACACCAGAGACATGCTGGTACATCACAGTGTTTGCAGCTTTCTGACCAAAATTGCGCTGACTTCTACTTTCCCGCTGTCAGGTAATGTCTGCAGAACGCGTTTCCATGGAGATGCAACTGTTCGGGATGCAAGAAGATGCCATACACTTGAACTCTGACCTCAGTGATCTGACAGAGCGGGTATGTATGGGTCACATGATGAAATGCCAATACGCCAATATGCTAATTAAGAGTGCAACATACATATTCCCGGTGCTCTGATTGGCTAGGCCGCAAGTCTGTCAAACGACTGCGAGGAAGTGGGCGTGTCCACCGATAACATTGTCTCACGTGCAACTCGTCTACTGGAAAACATCAACACGATTCAAGACAAGATTGAAGGTAAACAATGTTAAAAAGCTGCCATTTTGACATCACAAGCTCAAGTTAAATTATTTTTGGTGCAGCCCTCGAGAGGGAGGCGGAGCTACTGAACTCGACTGCAGACAAGGCACTGGAATCAGCCAATCACACACGCCTACTGGCCGACATGGCCTCCATGTTGGAAAGTATGAGAGCCATCAATCTAACAACGGTCAAAAGCGCAGTCAGTCAGGAGCTCAGGTATGCGTTTTCAATCATATTCCAATAATTTTTGATTGCAGACTGACCTCTCTTTCTTTCTGTCCTCAGTCTCTCAGAGTCTCTCGTCCAATCGCTCCAGCGAGACTTTCGCAACAGTGCAGAGGCCGGCGCCAACATGCTCCGCCCTCTTACTGCCAACCTCACCACTCACTTGGATAAGCTGCAAGAAGCACAAACTTACATGGAAGGCGCATCACGACAAAACAATCAAACAAACGTGCTGCTGGACACCACATACGCTCTGCTCAACCGCTATCAGGTGAACACACAAGCACATCACTTCAAATCTACCATAGCGATGTGAGCTACAGCCTTGGCCATGATTTAACAGCAGCATAATGCTAGGTTAACATATACAAGAACAAAAAATCAAATTAAACACAGCTTCTGTGATAATTGGCAAAGCCACTTTTTTTAAAGGCCTACTGAAACCCACTGCTACCGACCACACAGTCTGATAGTTCATATATCAATGATGAAATATTAACATTGCAACACATGCCAATACGGACTTTTTAGTTTACTAAATTGCAATTTTAAATTTCCCGCGAGTTTCTTGTTGAAAGCGTCGCGGAATGATGACGCGTACGCGTGACGTCACGGACTGTAAGGAAATATTAGCGCTGCCCCACTAGCAGCTAAAAGTCGTCTGCTTTAATGGCATAATTACACAGTATTTTGGACATCTGTGTTGCTGAATCTTTTGCAATTTGTTCATTTAATAATGGAGACTATAAAGAACAATGCTATTGGTGGAAAGCGGCGGATTGCAGCTGTCTTTAGCACCGAGACACAGCCGGTGTTTCTTTGTTTGTTGTGAAGCGGAGCGGTCAAGCGAACATGTTTTCGCTACGTCAACCAGCATGTCTTTGGATGGGAAAATTGTGATATTAAGTCTTACCGGAGAAATCAGTGGATTATGGGACTTCCTACTGTGGCTGTCAAAAAAGGCAGCTGTGAGCTTGGCTCCTCGGCTTCTCTCTGAGACGCTGCGTGTTCACCGCAGCCATCTGACATCGAGGTATGTCTTTATAATCTCACTTAAACACTATTAAAACAATAAGCAGATAAGGGATCTTCCAGAATTATCCTAGTAAATGTGTCTAATTACATCTGAAACGCTCACACTGCCGCCGCCCGTAGCCATTGCTTTATTTTATTTTATTTATTTATTTTTCTAGTCCTTCACTATCAATACCCTAATTCACAAATCTTTCATCCTCGCTCAAATTAATGGGGAAATTGTCGCTTTCTCGGTCCGAATTGCTCTTACTGCTGGTGGATCCCATTAAAAACAATGTGAATATGTGTGGCGCCCTGCAACTCGTGACGTCACCATACATACTTCCGGTAAGGGCTTTTCTATTAGCGACCAAAAGTTGCGAACTTTATCGTCAATGTTCTCTGCTAAATCCTTTCAGCAAAAATATGGCAATATCGCGAAATGATCAAGTATGACACATGGAATGGACCTGCTATTCCCGTTTAAATAAGAAAATCTCATTTCAGTAGGCCTTTAACAATGTGCTATCATGTTTATGGCGTCATATGCACCTCTCCTCTCAAAAATGTGGCAAATATGTTAGATTTTTTTTTTTTGCACGTATGTGAATACTTTTAAACTTTGTTAATGTGGCGCATGTGGTTGTGCGTTTTAGTGGGAACATGAGAACGTCAGCGTTGCTTGTACAAGCGTAGAGGACGCGATGGAGGACAGCCAGATGCTGCTCAGCGACATCATAAACCTGACAGAGGAATTGACCAACATCACTGTGGTAAGACTGCTGTTGTTATTTTATATCTGTTCAGTATTTTGTCTATTATTTATATCAGTTATTATTATGTATATTATAAATGACATTATGTTTTGTTATGTTATTTATTTTAGTCATTAATTATCTACGTATCTTCTTCATTTGTATTTTATGACCGATGAGAAGCAGGTGGACGTACTGGGAGGTGAGCTGGATCAATGGCGTCCTCTGCTGAGGAAGAAAGTGGAATCTCTCGTCATGGGATTGAAGATGACGGATTCACTGGAGAATGTTTACCGGGCAGAGAGCCACGCCCAATTGCTTCATAGCCATGCCCACTATCTGCAAAAGTGTGTGATTACATCAATACAGTAACTTTTTTCCCCCTCTTCACTTCCCCTCAAATCCAATGTTTTGTCTGTTTTAGCTCACTGTTGTCAGTGTGCAACTTCTCCCAAAATGGCAGCCAATTGGTTCCTCTTGATGCAGAGGTCGCCGATCTTGTCAACAATGCCCGGCGGGCTGCTTTCGACGCTCACCTGTCTGCTGACCTCTCTCTCAATATGGTATGGTGGGCGTGTCTACTAAGCAACGGTCCACGTTGGTCGAGACAAGTCATGTTTATGGGTGTTCTTCTTCATCCATTGGTCAGATGTAGACCAATCTAAGTATCACAATAGATCTGACCCAATCTATGTCTATATGCCTAAAACTAGATCTGACCAATCTACGTGTAAAAGTCAAAGACTAGGTCTGTCCATTCTACGTCTGAAAGTCAAAGACCAGGTCTGTCCATTCTACATCATTAAGTCCAAGATTAGGTATGACCACTCTAAGTCTATACATCTAATAATAATAATAATAATAATAACAGATTAGATTTATATCGCGCTTTTCAATTGTTAGATACTCAAAGCGCTCACATAGAAGTGGGAACCCATCATTCATTCACACCTGGTGGTGGTAAGCTACAACTGTAGCCACAGCTGCCCTGGGGTAGACTGACGGAAGCGTGGCTGCCAGTTTGCGCCTACGGCCCCTCCGACCACCACCAATCATTCATTCATCATTCATTCACCAGTGTGAGTGGCACCGGGGGCAAGGGAGAAGTGTCCTGCCCAAGGACACAACAGCAGCGATTTGGATGTCAATAGGTGGGAAGCGAACCTGCAACCCTCAGGTTTCTGGCACGGCCGCTCTACCCCCTACGCCATGCCAAGACTAGAACTGACCAATCTGAGTCTACAAGTCTAAGGCTAGATCTGACCAATCTAAGTCTATAAGTCTAAGGCGAGGTCTGTCCATTCTACGTCTATATGTCTAAGACTAGGTATGACCACTATAAGTCTATATATCTAAGACAAGATCTGACCAATCTGAGTCTAAAAATCTAAGGCTTGATCTGACCAATCAAAGTATATAATTCTAAGGCTAAATCTGACCTCTATAAGTCTAAGGTGAGGTCTGTCCATTCTACAAATATAAGTCTAAGACTAGATCTGACCGATCTAAGTCTATAAGTCTAACGCATGTTCTGTCCATTCTACTAATATAAGTCTCAGACTAGATCTGTCCAATCTAAGTCTATGACTGGGTCAGACCAATCTATGTCTATAAATATAAGATTCGATCTGACTGATCTAATTCTCCGACTAGATCTGACCAATCTATCTGTATATATGTAAGACGAGATCTGACCAATTTTAAGTCTATGAGCATGAACCGATGAAGCCTACTTGGATGAGAGGTGAAACATCTTCTAAGACAAACTGAAGAGTCCAGTTGTAATCGATTGAATGTGCTTTAGTATATCAAGGCAAATTAGTTTCCTTGTGTGTTTTAGACCAGCCAATCAGAGCAGCCGCTGTCCTTAGAGGGCAATGCCAGGCTGAGCAATGCCTCCGTTGTGCTCGAGGAGAGTCACATGATCAACAAGACATCTGAAGGTACGTCTGACAAAATGTTTTCTTGCGTAAATGTCCAACTTAAAAACAAGCTGCCTCACAGATTTAAAGCTGAAGGTCTCTGTGGCAATCATGAGACAGCAGACACTGAGTGACCTTCTCCATAACAAGAGCGTCCTCCTCCACCAGCCAATCAGGGAGCTGCAGAGCCTCTCAAACGGTGAGACCTGTTTCGACTTTGACGCGCTGACTCTGAATACTGACCCGACGTCTGTGCTCAGTATCGTTGCAGGTGCAGGAAGCGCGATTGCAGGCCGAATTTGCTAGTTCCAGCCTGCAGGAGGCACTGCAGCGCTTGCATGCCCTCAGACTGAAGCTGCAGGATTCTTCTTCTGTGGTGGAGAAAATCAACACGAGCGTGACGGAGACAAAGCAGCTGATGGCGCACACGCACGACGCAGGTTAGTTGACAGTGAGACCATGGAGACGTGCGATCCTGTTTTCTTACTCTCCTGGTTTAGCCTACAAGGTGCAGCAGAAACTGGAGGAGGCAGAACATCGCACGCAGCATTTGAGTGACAGGATAAAGCCCCTGAGCATGCTGGGAGAAACCCTGAGCAGGAACTTGTCTGACATTAGAGAGCTCATCGATCAGGCCAGGAGGCAAGCAGCATCGGTACGTCATTCCGCAAAAGTGACTAATGTACACCTATCAGTTATGCAGTGGGGCAAAAAAGTATTTAGTCAGCCACCGATTGTGCAAGTTCTCCCACTTAAAATGATGACACAGGTCTGTAATTTTCATCATAGGTACACTTCAACTGTGAGAGACCGAATGTGAAAAAAAAAAATCCAGGAATTCACATTGTAGGAATTTTAAAGAATTTATTTGTAAATCATGGTGGAAAATAAGTATTTGGTTAACCATTCAAAGCTCTCACTGATGGAAGGAGGTTTTGGCTCAAAATCTCACGATACATGGCCCCATTCATTCTTTCCTTAACAGGGATCAATCGTCCTGTCCCCTTAACAGAAAAACAGCCCCAAAGCATGATGTTTTCACCCCCATGCTTCACAATAGGTATGGTGTTCTTGGGATGCAACTCAGTATTCTTCTTCCTCCAAACACGACAAGTTAAGTTTATACCAAAAAGTTATATTTTGGTTTCATCAGACCACATGACATTCTCTTTGAATGGTTGACCAAATACTTATTTTCCACCATAATTTACAAATAAATTCTTTAAAATTCTTACAATGGGAATTCATGGATTTTTTTTTGCACATTCCGTCTCTCAAAGTTGAAGTGTACCTATGATGAAAATTATAGACCTCTGTCATCATTTTAAGTGGGAGAACTTGCACAATCGGTGGCTGACTAAATACTTTTTTGCCCCACTGTATGTATGTTTGTATGTATGCATTTCTGTTAGTCACGATGCTGTGATGTCATTAGATTAAGGTGGCGGTGCAGGCACACGGAGACTGCGTCCGATCCTACCAACCTGAAATCCAGTCGAGCAACTTCAACACCCTAACTTTGACTTTAAAGACGAAGAGTCCCAACAATCTGCTCTTTTACCTGGGCAGCAAGACAAGGGTACACACACTCGTTCGGTAAACACACACATACTCTGTTCGTATTCACGCTTGTTGGTTGTATCCAGGTGGACTTCCTTGCGGTGGAGATGCATGATGGGAAAGTTTCTCTAGTCTGGGATGTCGGATCAGGCAGCACCAGGTTGGATTATCCAGGACTGGACATCACCAACTACAAGTGGACAAGAATCAACGCCACGCGGTAATATTATAAGCAATATGATCGCCAGTGGACGGGGTTATTGATCGCATCGCTTTGTAGGATTGGTGCACGAGGATTCCTCTTGGTCCATCAGCTTGAAACGCCGCCGCCGTCACAAGCGGTCACAGCGACATCACCCGGACCCTCCCGAGTTCTAGAAATTGACAACAGCACGGTGATCCACATTGGAGGACTGTCAGATGACACTCAGGTAACACACAGCAGACCGTATGTGGCATTAATCCTCCCACCCCCCCATGGGTTGTGCTCAAAATGGTCAATGACTTTTGGGCACTCAGAAGCAAGTACATCTAGCTGCGGCTGCAGACACTCAACCACTTTAATTTTAATTCGTGCCCACTCTAAGTTGCACACACTTAAAGATGTGCCCACAGGGATGACGACAGCGAAAGTGAAGCGTGTTTTAAATGCAACTGATGCTGGAAAAACTTAGATTTAGGTTAGGTTTGGGTTTTGGTTAGGTTTAAAGGCCTACTGAAATGAGATTTTGTCATTTAAACGGGGATAGCAGGTTCATTCTATGTGTCATACTTGATCATTTCGCGATATTGCCATATTTTTGCTGAAAGGATTTAGTAAAGAACATCGACGATAAAGTTCGCAACTTTTGCTCGCTAATAAAAAAGCCTTGCCTGTACCGGAAGTAGCAGACGATGTGCGCGTCCTCACATTGTTTATAATGTGAGCCACCAGCAGTAGGAGCAATTCAGACCGAGAAAGCGACCATTTCCCCATTAATTTGAGCGAGGATGAAAGATTTGTGGATGAGGAAAGTTAGAGTAACGCACTAAAAAAAATAAAAAATAAAAAAAAGGCGACGGCTCCAGGCGGCGGCAGTGGGAGCGTTTCAGATGTAATTAGACACATTTACTAGGATAATTCTAGGAAATCCCTTATCAGCTTATTGTGTTAATAGTATTTTGGTGAGATTATAAAGTCAAACCTGAAAGTCGAATGGCTGCGGTGAACGCTAGTGTCTCTGAGAGAAGCCGAGGAGCCAAGATCACAGCTGCCTTTTTGAGCTGCAGGGTGAGGTCGCGTAATCCACTCAAGTCTCCGGTAAGAGCCGACTTAATATCACAATTTTCCCATCCAAAAACTTGCTGGTTGACGTAGAGAAACATGTTCGCTTGACCGCTCTGTGTTAAAGCTTGACAACAAACAAAGAAACACCGGCTGGGTTTCGGTTGCTAAAGGCAGCTGCAATCCACCGCTTTTTTTATTTGACGTCTCCATTATTAATTGAACAAATTGCAAAAGATTCAGCAACACAGATGTTCAAAATACTGTGTAATTGTGCAATGAAAAGAGACGACTTTTAGCCGTAAGTGGTGCTGGGCTAAAATGTCCCCTCCAACCAATAACGTCACAAACATCATAGATGTCATCATTCTGCGACGTTTTCAACAGGAAACTCCGCTGGAAATTTAAAATTGTAATTTAGTAAACTAAACCGGCCGTATTGGCATGTGTTGCAATGTTAAGATTTCATCATTGATATATACTCTAAACTATCAGACTGCGTGGTCGGTAGTAATGGGTTTCAGTAGGCCTTTAAATTAGGGTTGGGGTAGTAAAATAATAAGGTAGACGGGTTGGTTATGGTTAGAGTTGGGTTTGGACTTAGGGTTGTAAATAATCACCTGAAAAAGCAATACATTCAAAAACCGAAATAATAACCAGTGGTGCAATGCATTAGCCAGCTTGGATCACGTTCGAAATCAAGTGTCCACTCTCGCATTGTCAGCGCCACTGTGGGCATGTCTTTAAGACACGGTTCACTTCCGTTGTTGTCACCCCAGTGCCCCGATTTAACGTGTCCATGGCCACAGCTCGACCCTTTTCTTTTGAAGACGCTCTCCTTAGCCAATCTTGTTTGAATGTTTCACACATATTCACATATTTTGTGGTGATTCACTCTAAAGGTAAAGTTTGTGTGTGTGTGTGTGTGATACATTTCAAGTCAATCCCACTTAAGGGTGTAAAAACAACGCCACCATGTGGTGAATTTGTCATAGAAATAATAGTACTGGCAACACTAGGAGAGCATGTGTGGACAAAGATTCACCCTTTGGTATGAAGCGGTTCATGAGTAGAAGCTTACACAAAGTGTGTGTGTATGTGTGCGTGGGTGTGAGTGTGTGTGTGTTCTGGTAATGCTTACTTAATGGGGACATCGCTCTGTTTACACAGTCACCTTTAGGGGACCTCTGACGGTATGGGGACAAAAAAACAGGTACCCTAAAGGGAAACCTTTTTAAATGATAGTCAGATCCATTCTGAAGATCCATCCATCCATCCATTTTCTACCGCTTATTCCCTTTGGGGTCGCGGGGGGCGCTGGTGCCTATGTCAGCTACAATCGGGCGGATGGCGGGGTACTCACATTCACACCAGGGCCAATTTAGTGTTGCCAATCAACCTATCTCCAGGTGCTGCCTAAGAGATTCGTATTAAATTTTTACATTATTACCTTAAAGTATGATTCACATTCAGAATTTTCCGTCCTTCTATTAATGGTAGTTGGAGTTGCAGACAACTTCATTACTGCTAAATAGCAGTTTTCAATAATGACATAGAAGATGCTGGATTTGCTTTAACATTTAAGTGGTGAGACTTCCTATAAGAGGACAGCTGTAGTGCTGTATTCTGAGGATTGTCATATTTTTTTTTTTTTTAAATGGTCCCCAGTAGTCACATACAAATTTGTGTGAATTATGCAAAATTATTTAAATTTGGTCCGCATGAACCATATTAAGTCTTTTTCCCCAAGATCCCAGGTAAGAATGATGAGCACATTACTTTATCAATCCAGAGATTTAAAGAAGTGTATGAGATAACTGGGCAGTGGCCATTTTACCTCTTTTTTTTTATGCCTCCACAACCTGTAGAAAGGGGGTCCCCACAAGTGATGATCAAAATCTTCGTCCCCATTCCAAATGATAACCTGTGTGTGTGTGTGTGTGTGTGTGTGTGTGTGTGTGTGTGTGTGTGTGTGTGTGTGTGTTTGTGTGCCGGCGTGTGTGCTTGCGCGACATCAGAGGCCGGCAGCGTTGCAGTCGTCCACATTTCAAGGTTGTTTGGGTGAAGCGTCGCTCAATGAGAAAAACATCGGATTGTGGAACTACAACAGCCGACAAGGACAATGTGGAGGCTGCTTCAGCAGGTTAGCACACTCACACACACACACACACACACACACACACTTGTATCACTCCTAGACTACAATCTTGGTTAAATACAAATCTGTCCTTCAGTCCACAGGCAGAGGAGACGTCCTTCCACTTTGATGGTTCTGGATTTTCACTGGTCCAAAAGTCTCTACGAGCCACATCCACCTCCATTGTTTTATTGTTTAAAACGCTGTCGCCAGGCGGATTACTGCTGTACCTGGCATCCAACAACACTGTAAGCAAAAAATAATGCCGGCGCGTGCTACTCAGTGACATCATTACCTTATTGGAACTCCCCTGCAGAGGGACTTCCTCTCCATCGAGCTGGTGGAGGGCTCTGTCCGTCTGACCTTTGACCTAGGGTCTGGCGCACTGGTCCTGACCTCCAGCAAGAAGTACAATACGGGCGTTTGGCACAAAGTTACGCTACAAAGGAACCGACGCAAAGGTTACCTGTCCATCATGGCGGCCGACCAATCATCGGAGAAAGAAGTGTTGGAGGCGGAGTCACCCGGCACAGCCTCCGATCTCAACCGCTCTGACCTCGACCCCATCTACATCGGAGGACTTCCTGCTTCCCGACCAATCAGGTTAGAATCGGCGATACAGCTACTGAGGAGGATGTGACATCACACTTGCGCGTGACTTCATAGTTCTTCTGGTTGCTAGGCGACAAGTCGTCTCCAGGTCGTACGTTGGCTGCATCAAGAACGTGGAGATTGCGCGGTTGAACTTTGACCTGCTGCGGGATGCATATGGAGTGAGGAAAGGATGTGTCGTTGAGGTACACACACACACACACACACACACACACACACACACACACATTACCTAATTGCAAGGTGAATTGTGCACACCTGACATTCTGATGTTGTTAGGCGGTGCGGAGTGTCTCCATTTTAAACGGTGGCTTCGTCCAGATCGCTCCTCGCTCACTTGGCCAGGAGGCGGAGATTCTCCTCTCTTTCAGATCCAATAACCAATCAGGAGTCCTTCTAGCCGCTCTCACTGATAACCCCGCCCAGCGACAGGTGAGACGCCACCAGGTGATGCACGGAGCTGGAATCAGTTCTTAAAACACTGTGTGTGCGTGTGTGTGTTGACAGCACTTCCTGTCCATCCACCTACTTTCTGGCTCTCTGGAGGCGGAGCTAGGGGAGCTAGGCGGGGCCAGTCGGCGTGTGGCGGTCGTCGCACCAGAGGGCAGAACCTTCGCCGATGGAACAAAACACTCTGTCATCATTAACGTCAACAGGAAGTAGGTGTTAGCAGGACAACCAAGGAACTGTCCCACATGCCTCGTTCGTCTCACACCTGTCTGTCCCTCAGGTCAATTTCAATCCAGGTGGACGAGGGGAACGCCAAGTCGGTCTCACTGTTGCCGGGCGGACTGTCCCGTCTTTCCACGGCGTCCTTTTTCATTGGCGGGCTCCCTTCAGGGGTGACGTCTCTCTCTCCAAACAAATTAAAGAGCATGTCCAAGTTGTTCAGAGGATGCATCCAACACTTGGTGCTTGGCGGACGGTCAGTCTAACGCACACATTTATTTATTTTCATTATATTGAATAATTCAAACCCCGGCCGAGTCATACCACAGACTATAAAAATGGGACCCATTACCTCCCTGCTTGGTAATCAGCATCAAGGGTTGGAATTGGGGGTTAAATCACCAAAAATAGTCCCCGAGCGCGGCCACAGCTGGTGCTCACTGCTCTCCTCCCTTCCCAGGGTGTGATCAAGGGTGATGGGTCAAATGCAGAGAATAATTTTGCCACACCTAGTGTGTGTGTGACTATAATTGGTACTTTAACTTTGACTTAATAGCCTCAAAACAGTAAGAAAGAAAGTTGTAAGGTTATGACTTTTGTCTAGTAACTTAATTCATTCCTCATAATGTTTTCTTTTACTCCTCAAAGTATTATTTTGTCACATAATTATACATTTTCACTCACAATGTTATAACTTTAACATACGTAATCCTTATGCAATTGTATTTTTTTTTATCTTTAGACTTAATGATTATTTATTTTTTCTCACAATAATACATCTTCATTTTAAAAAATCTCATATGTGGATTTTCCTCCTTATGTTAGAACGGAGTTTTCATAAAATACGATTTTTTCACTTTTTATTTAGATTTTTTTCTTTGGGTATTACAACTTAAACTCAGTTGTCATACATTCACATTGTTTTCTCATAATATTTAAACTTTTTTCTCATATTACAACTACGTTTTATTCAATTAGAAAGGTTTTCTTGCCAAACTGACATTTTTTCAACATCATTTAAATTTTTTGTAATATTACAAGTAAATTTTCCTGAAAATACCATTTTTTCTCATACATTTTGACTTGTTTTTACACATTTCTGACTTTGTCATAATATTTTGATTAATAAAGTTTTATCTATCTATCCATCTATCTATCTAGCTATCAAATTATTGTACCTTAAATTAACTTTTATACATTTAAATGTTTTTTCTCCTAATATTTGGAACCATATTCCTATATTACAACTCAATTCCAAAACTAAAATGTTTTTCTTGTCATATTATAACTCCTTTGGTATGACATGATGCTAATAAAAAACGTTTAAAATCATTTAACACTGAAAGTTAATCACCATAAAATGACAATTTTTTCTCATAACATTTAAGATGTTTTCCGACAAATTAAGGACTATTCTTGTAATATTTTGATCAAAATATGTTTTTGTCGCTAAATCCTCACTTTCTGGTTATAATATTCTAGTCACATGCTGTCATTTGATAGGCTCGTCGACCTTTCAGCTGCTGTGAGGTATGAGGGGGCGGAGCTTGACAGCTGCCTATTAGAGGAGAGAGTTAGAGGGGCGGTGCTTCCGGATGACCAGGATGTAGAACCCACTCTTGACCCTTCCCATCTGTCTGCAGCCCCACCCACCCACCTGAGTGCCCTGCCGCCTGGAGCACCAATGGTAATCAATGATTCGAAGCGTGGTCATTTTCAGAAATAATATTTTTATCAAGATGTACCACGTGTGTTTTAGTGCACGCCAGAAGCCGAGCAGAGCTTCCTACCCGCCGCCGCTCGGTTCGGCTCCTCACGACATAGTCACATGACTTTCATCATCAACCCGATCACTGTGCGCAAAAGGTGAGTCACTTCTGGGTCTGTGTTTTCCGTTACAAGTGGGCAGGGCTTCACTCACCATTTTTCACTCTCCCCAGCATGTCCATACATTTGTCGGTGAGAACCCGAGCTCAGGACGGTATGCTGATGCTCCTCTCCGACGCCAACCAGATGGACTTCGCCATCTTGAGGTTGGCGGCAGGGCGGCTGCTGATGTCAGCTGACCTGGGAAAGGGTGCCGCCTCCGCCGTTTCCTCTGTGGCCATCAATGACGGGAAATGGCACACAGTGAGTCCAAAGGCGCACGTCGGCAAAATAAAGCGTCTAACTAAACATGTCATGTCTGCGCTAGGTCAGCGCCAACGTCAGTCGGCGTCTCGTCTCCGTGTCTGTGGACGCTTCCAAGCCGGACTTGGCGACGGTTAAAGGGAACCAGCTGGACGTCAACAACAGACTTTACCTCGGTGGATTGCCACACATGCACAACACCAGAAGGATAAACGTAAGACGCACACGTTCAAGAAGAATATCCACTTGATCGATCTCATTTGAGCTAACGGGCCAATCACAGGTGACCACCAGTCTCCCAGGCTGCCTCCACTCCGTCAGTCTAAACGGCGCCGTGCTGGAGCTCTCACGACCAGCTTCGCAGCATGAGGTCACTTACTGTTTCAGAAATGAGGAGACAGGAAGTTACTTTAACGGCAGTGGATACGCCGCACTCGGTGAGTAGCGACTCTGTGAACCACGTGACAACAAGGAGCCAATCATATCCAAATAACGTGTTTGTGCAGTGCGGGACGGATACAAGGTGGGCTCTGATGTGTCTGTGTCGATGGACTTTCGAACCAGCCAATCAGAGGGCGTTTTGCTTGGTATTAGCAGTGCAAAGGTGGATGCCATTGGACTAGAGATGATTAAAGGACAGGTGAGTGAACTTACATCGTTTACATTGTTTTCGCCCTCTTTTTGTGCCCTCATGTGTATTATCCTTTCCATCCTTTGTAACTGAGCTACAATTTCCCTTGTGGATTATTAAAGTCCAAATTCTACTTTTTTCTTGGAATATCATAACTTAATTCCCATCCATCCATCCATCCATCCATCCATCCATCCATTTTCTACCGGTTATTCCCTTTGGGGTCGCAGGGGGCGCTGGTGCCTATCTCAGCTACAATCGGGCAGAAGGCGGGGTACTCACATTCACACCAGGGCCAATTTGATGTTGACCCTGGACAAGTCGCCACCTCATCGCAGCTTAATTCCCATAAAATGTATATTATATGTAGACCTTTTTCTTGTAACATCAGAACTGAATTATTATAAAGGAGTAGTAGACACTAGTAGACACTATTTAGAGCTTTTCTTGTAATATTAGAACTTAAGTTCCATGAAATTATATTGTATTTCCTTATAAAGTGACAGATCTTTCTCATAGTATTTGAACTTTTTTCTTGTACGATTACAATTTTATCCTCGTAAATTAATATTCTATTTAGACCTTTTTCTTGTAATATTAAATCTTATTCTCATAAAGCAATATTCAATTCAAACCTTTTTCTTGGAATATTAGTTTGATTCCCATAAAATCATTACCTTTTTTCCCCTCATAAAATGACAGATTTTTTTTGGAACAGGCTAGTTCTCTTAAAATGTAATTTTTTTTTTTCATATCTACATTTTTTTGTTAATAAAAGTACACATTTTTCTCATCGTGCAGCACGGTAGGAACAGGGGTTAGTGCGTCTGCCTCACAATACGAAGGTCCTGAATAGTCCTGAGTTCAAGCCCGTGATCGGGATCTTTCTGTGTGTAGTTTGCATGTGCTCCCCGTGATTGCGTGGGTTCCCTCCGGGTACTGCGCCTTCCTCCCACCTCCAAAGACATGCACCTGGGGATAGGTTGATTGGCAACACTAAATTGGCCAGAGTGTGTGAATGTGAGTGTGAATGTGGTCTATTTGTGTTGGCCCTGCGATAAGGTGGCAACTTGTCCAGGGTGTACCCCACCTTCCGCCCGATTGTAGCTGAGATAGGCACCAGCACCCCCCGCGACCCCAAAGGGAATAAGCGGTAGATAATGGATGGATTTTCCTCATTGTATTTTTACATTTTCTTGTAATATTTGCATAAAATAAAATAGAAATGATTGTTTATTTTCATAATTACACTTTTTTAGAATATTAAAATCCTCAGTAAATTATAGATTTTTCAAATAATATTTAGACTTTTTTCTTTTAATATTAGAACGTAACTCTAGTTAAATTACATTTTTCTCACATTAATATCCTTTTTCTAGAATCTTAGGATTCTTTTAAATTTACAGCTTCGTCTTACATTTTTCTTGTAATATCATACTTGCCAACCATCTCGGATTTTCCGGGAGACTCCCGAAATTCAGCGCCTCTCCCGAAAACCTCCCGGAAGAAATTTTCTCCCGAAAATCTCCCGAAATTCAGCGGAGCTGGAGGCCACGCCCCCTTGAGCCCCATGCGGACCTGAGTGGGGACAGCCTGTTTTCACGCCCGCTTTCCCACTATATAAACAGCTTGCCTGCCCAATCACGTTACAACATCTACGGATTTTAATAAAAGACTGCACACACAAGGAGACGAAGCAGAAGAACGAGGAAGTTACAGCCATGGCGACGCCGTCTGTAATAGAGTGATCTATGTTGTCTGTCATCATCTCCTGGTGAATGTCTGCTATAGTGTTATGGGGTTGCTTTTTGATTGGCCAACGATTTATGTGGTGTTGCGCACCTGACGGCAAGTGACTCTCGCCAGTACGCAAATGGCAGAACAAAGTTTACTCAAATAGTGAAAGGTAAGTGTTGTTGTTTTTATTTCAGTAACCAGCAAGCACAGTACAGTTAGTATAACAACTATATTTTTATTACTGTGTATTTGATAGGTGCCGTCTGAAATTAAACTATATATATATATATATATATATATATATATATATATATATAATATATAGCTAGAATCCTCTGAAAATCAAGTATTTTATACATATATATATATATATATATGAAATATATATGAAATACTCGAGTTGGTGAATTATACTCCCCTCTTAACCACGCCCCCACCTCCCGAAATCGGAGGTCTCAAGGTTGGCAAGTATGTGTAATATTCAACCTTAGTTTTCATAATATTTGGATTTTGTTGTAATATTACAACTTTATTCTCCCAAAAACATTAGTTTGACATTTAATCTGTAACAAAGTACTTCTCATTAAATTATAAATGTTTCCCATACTTGATATTTTTTCCATCTATATTTTAACTTAATTTTAATCAAATTTAAAACGATTTTTCTTTGAATATTAGTTATTTAAAAACTGCATATCTGTATCATAACATTTTGTAATCCATCCATCCATTTCTACCGCTTATTCCCTTTTGGGGTCGCGGGGGGCGCTGGCGCCTATCTCAGCTACAATCGGGCGGAAGGCAGGGTACACCCTGGACAAGTCGCCACCTCATCGCAGGGCCAACACAGATAGACAGACAACATTCACACTCACATTCACACACTAGGGCCAATTTAGTGTTGCCAATCAACCTATCCCCAGGTGCATGTCTTTGGAAGTGGGAGGAAGCCGGAGTACCCGGAGTGAACCCACGCATTCACGGGGAGAACATGCAAACTCCACACAGAAAGATCCCGAGCCTGGATTTGAATATTCGACATTAATCCTAAAAACAACAACAAAAAACGTTTTTTCTTTTAATGTTTAGGTGTGTTTTTGTGATATTAATCAATACTTAATTCTCATAAAATGATTTGGAATAAAATTATTTTTTCCCGTATTACAACACAATTGTATGCAGAAATAAGAAAACAAAGTGGAGTTATTGTATTTGTTGTGAAATATTATGGTCCATCCATTCATAAAATGCATACTCAATGCTTCATTTAGGTGGTTTTTAACGTCAACAACGGCGCGGGTCGAGTGACGGTTCGCTCCGTCAGCCACACTCTGTGCGATGGACGCTGGCACCACCTCCTGGCCAAGAAGACTAAACACACCCTGAGTTTGAGCATCGACGGGCGGAGTAACGCCATCACGAACCCTTACCCACAATCCACCTCTGCTGAGACCAACAACCCCGTGTATTTGGGAGGTTATCCAGGTAAAATCACGCAGCAAAGTTAGCACTTAAGAATTGCGGTCAAACTTTATGCTTTTTTTTTTAGACGGAACCAAACAGAACAGTTTGTACAGCAAGTCGTCCTTCAGGGGCTGTCTAAAGAACGTGGAGATCATCAAGTCTCACCTGGTCACGCCACTGGAACTAAGTCGCGCCCACTTTTTATTGGGCGTCACCCCCAGCTCTTGTCCTGCTGCCTAGCAACAGTGGATTTTATGCATTTGAATTTTGCTCTCTAGCAAATTGCTAACAAAATAAACACAACATCTGTCTTATCTTGATTTAGTTCTCTAACCTTTCATTTTCTATTCAAACTGTAGTTGCGCCAGAAGCCCATTCCATGGCAGATGATGTCAAGGCTCATGGTCTGTCTTGTCGTCTGTATTCATACCAAAGACTATAAAAATAGGACCCATTGCCTCCCTGGTTGTCACTCAGCATCAATTAATTAATTAAATCACCAAAAATTATTCGTGGGCGTGGCCACCGCTGCTGCTCACTGCTCTCCTCACCTCCCAAAAGCAGGGGACAAATTTCACCACACCTAGTGTGTGTGTGACAATCACTGGTACTTTTAAATGCCTACTGAAATGAGATGTTCTTATTTAAAAGGGGATAGCAGGTCCATTCTATGTGTCATACTTGATCATTTCGCGATATTGCCATATTTTTGCTGAAAGGATTTAATAGAGAACATCCACGATAAAGTTTGCAACTTTTGGTGCTGATAAAAAAAGCCTTGCCTGTACTGGAAGTATGTGCGCGTGACGTCACAGGTTGTGGAGTTCCTCACATTTGAACATTGTTTACAATCATGGCCACCAGCAGCGAGAGCGATTCGGACCGAGAAAGCGATGATTTCCCCATTAATTTGAGTGAGGATGAAATATTCGTGGATGAGGAAAGTGAGAGTGAAGGACTAGAAGAAAAAAAGTTTTAAAAAAAATGTAAAAAGGCGATTGCAGATGTTATTACACACATTTACTATGATAATTCTGGAAAATCCCTTATCTGCCTATTGTGTTAGTGTTTTAGTGAGATTAAATAGTACCTTTAAAGTCGGAGAGATGTGGCCACGGGTACGTGTGTTGACCCAGTGTCTTTGAGGCAAGTCACGCTGCTGGAAGCTCCGCTGATGTTGCCGGTAAGAGCAAACTTATTACCACAATTTTCTCACCGAAAACTGCCGGTTAACATGTGGTTGGGATCCATGTTCGCTTGACCGCTCTGATCCATAGTAAAGCTTCGCTTTTGGGAATTTTAAACAAGGAAACACCGTGTGTTTGTGTGGCTAAAGGCTAAAAGCTTCCCACCTCCATCTTTCTACTTTGACTTCTCCATTATTACTTGAACAAATTGCAAAAGATTCAGCAACACAGATGGCCAGAATACTGTGTAATTATGCGATTAAAGCAGACTACTTATAGCTTGGATCGGGCTGGAAAATAATGTCCGCTACAACCCGAGACGTCAAACGCAGGCGTCATCATACGCGTCATCATTCCGCAACGTTTTCAACACGACACTTAGCGGGAAATTTAAAATTGTAATTTAGTAAACTAAAAAGGCGGTATTGGCATGTGTTGCAATGTTAATATTTCATCATTGATATATAAACTATCAGACTGCGTGGTCGGTAGTAGTGGGTTTCAGTAGGCCTTTAACTTAACATTAATCTGAGCAACATGTGGATACATTCAAACAGAAACAGTAAACAATATTTGTCAATAATTTTAGTGAAATAAGACACAGAAACGGGATTTGTCGTTAATTAATTTGATCGGTTTTCATAAAATCCACTTGTTTTGGTATCCTTTTGTACAGTTTACACTTTTCAGCAGAGGTAGGCCGTCAGGTGTTAGAGTTAGCAAGGCCTAGTCTGCTGGCCTAATATAACCAGAAATCATGATCATAATTAAAAGATAAAAGTAATTTTTTATTTACTTTCCCTAAATATCTTAAACTATTCTTATTCTCTGTGCTCCTTCCAGCGCTGGTGTTTTTAGGTTATAGAGTTTTTATCCAATCAGAATTCATCAAGCTCAGGGATGTCAAACTCAAATACAGAGTGGGCCAAAATTTAAAACTTAATTAAGCCGCGGGCCAAGGTTGAACAAATTAACCTTTAAATAGGGACCCAAACAAGTTTGGCATTGAATATTGAACAAGCAAAGCTTATATAACTTTATAGTGACGTGCAAAATCGAATTTCAAATAATAATAATCCATCCATCCATCCATTATCTACCGCTTATTCCCTTTTGGGGTCGCGGGGGGCGCTGGCGCCTATCTCAGCTACAATCGGGCGGAAGTCGGTGTACACCCTGGACAAGTCGCCACTTCATCGCAGAATAATAATAATAATAATTGAAAAATGTCAATGTCATATCAAATACAATTTAAATAATTGAATGCCTCTTCTATTTGCAACCTTCTTTTTCCACAGGCTAATAATACATTTGAAAATAAAATAACAATAATGAATGAATTAAACATTCAGCCTTGAAGTAGGGTTTGGTGCTGGGGGAGGAGTGTATATTGTAGCGTCCCGGAAGAGTTAGTGCTGCAAGGAGTTCTTTTGTGTTTGTTCTGTTGTGTTTATGTTGTGTTACGGTGTGGATGTTCTCCTGAAATGTGTTTGTAATTCTTGTTTGGTGTGGGTTCATGGTGTGGCGCTTATTTGTAACAGTGTTAAAGTTGTTTATACGGCCACCCTCAGTGTGACCTGTATGGCTGTTGACCAAGTATGAATGCATTCGTTCGTGTGTGTACAAGCCGCATACATTATGTGAGTGGGCGACAGGTTGTAGAGACCATTAAAAGCAGTGTCTTTAAGGCAAGCCCCCAATATTGTTGTTCGGGTGAAAATCGGGACAAATTCGGGAGAATGTTTGCCCCAGGAGATTTTAGTGAGGGGGCACTGAACTTCTGGAGTCTCCCGGGAAAATCGGGAAGGATGGCAAGTATGAGTATTAGTGGTGAATGAGGTGTTACAGCGGCACTGTCGCTGTATAATACCGGCTGGCCAGCTCTAATGTTAATTTGATATTGCCTCAAGGGCCAAATGAAATTACACAGCGGGTCAAATTTGGCCCGCGGGCCAGAGTTGGACACCCGTGATCTAGCTCAGTGGTTCTCAACCTTTTTTCTGCAATATACCCCCTGTGAACATTTTTTTTAATTCAAGTACCCCCTAATCAGAGCAAAGCATTTTTGGTTGAAAATAAAGAGATAAAGTAGTAAAATACAGCACTATGTCATCAGTTTCTGATTTATGAAATTGTATTACAGTGCAAAATATTGCTCATTTGTAGTGGTCTTTCTAGAACTATTTGAAAAAAAAAAAAGATATAAAAATAACTAAAAACTTGTTGAAAAATAAACCAGTGATTCAATTATAAATAAAGATTTCTACACATAGAAGTAATCATCAACTTAAAGTGCCCTCTCTGGGGATTGTAATAGAGATCCATCTGGATTCATCAACTTCATGCTAAACATTTCTTCACAAAAAAAGAATATTTTAAACATAAACAATATTCATGGAACATGTCCACAAAAAATCTATCTGTCGACACTGAATATTGCATTGTTGCATTTGTTTTCACAGTTTATGAATTTACATTCATATTTAGTTGAACTATTATTCAATAAAAATATTTACAAAGGATTTTTGAATTGATGCTATTTTTAGAATATTTTTTTAAAATCTCACGTACCCCTTGGCATACCTTCAAGTACCCTTAAGGGTACGCGTACCCCCATTTGAGAACCACTGATCTAGCTTATGTTGCCGTGCTGCACCAAATCTGCCAGGGTCTTCAGAATCACCAATGCGGGCGTCCTTGCACTGTAAGTGAACGGACACAAACACTTGACAAGACAGTTGCGATAGCCAAACAGATCATGACTTGTTGTCAATAAGGTCTTCCAGCTGGCCTAAGGCAGATCAGTGGCCTTGTGGTGAGAGTATCCGCCCTGAGACTGGGAGGTTGTGAGTTCAAACCCCAGCCGAGTCTAAGACTATAAAAATGGGACCCATTACGTCCCTGCTTGGCACTCAGCATTAAGGGTTGGAATTGGGGGTTAAATCACCAAATTGTTGCCGAGCGCGGCACACGCTGCTGCTCACGGCTCTCCTCACCTCCCAGGGGGTGAACATGGGGATGGGTCAAATGCAGAGGACACATTTCACCACATCTAGTGTGTGTGTGTGTGTGTGTGTGTGTGTGTGTGTGTGTGTGTGTGTGTGTGAAAATCATTGGAACTTATTCTAAAAATATATATTGTGATGTTGGGCTTCACGGCGGCAGAGGGGTTAGTGCGTCTGCCTCACAATACGAAGTTCCTGCAGTCCTGGGTTCAAATCCAGGCTCGGGATCTTTCTGTGTGGAGTTTGCATGTTCTCCCCGTGAATGCGTGGGTTCCCTCCGGGTACTCCGGCTTCCTCCCATTTCCAAAGACATGCACCTGGGGATAGGTTGATTGGCAACACTAAATTGGCCCTAGTGTGTGAATGTGAGTGTGAATGTTGTCTGTCTATTTGTGTTGGCCCTGCGATGAGGTGGCGACTTGTCCAGGGTGTTCCCCGCCTTCCGCCCGATTGTAGCTGAGATAGGCACCAGTGCCCCCCGCGACCCCGAAAGGGAATAAGCGGTAGAAAATGGATGGATGGATGGATGGATATTGTGATGTTATGAGCTAGGTAACATAAGAACTCCATTACCCAGCATGCCACAGTAACGAAGAGCATGCCGGCAGCTTGATGTTATTGATGAGCAGGCGGTGGAGTAAAGTTTAAAAACTCAGCCAACAGGCTTCGTCTGCATCTTTTATAATTAGACAAGATAACACATATATTGGCAAGGCCATTTTTAAGAAAGATATTTAAATATTATATTTACAGATATTTAAAGAGAAGGATATTTAAAGAGAAACTACATCTTTTCAGACCATGTCGTGCCAACCCCTTAAGCTAGCTCAGCTGTCCCAGGGATGAAATGTGAGTTCAGATATTTTATATCTTTATTTTTTCATGTTTAATATATTTTTTGCAATTTTTATTTTGACAATACCACATAAGATATATTTTAATTGCTGATGCGGATTTGTTGTATTGTACGATATATCCCGGCAAGAAATCTGCGTTCAAAGGAGATCACACAGTCTGCGGGCTGTAGAGTGTTTTCTATTCGGGCTCCAGTACTCTGGAATGCCCTCCCGGTAACAGTTAGAGATGCTACCTCAGTAGAAGCATTTAAGTACCATCTTAAAACTCATTTGTATACTCTAGCCTTTAAATAGACAGCCGTTTTTAGACCAGTTGATCTGCCGTTTCTTTTCTTTTCTGCTTTTCCCCCCTCTCCCTTGTGTAGGGGGGGCCGGGGGGGGGGGGGGGCACAGGTACAGTGGCCGTGGATGACGTGCTAGCTGTCCAGAGTCGGGACCCGGGGTGGACCGCTCGCCAGTGCATCAGTTGGGGACATCTCTGCGCTGCTGACCTGTCTCCGCTCGGGATGGTCTCCTGCTGGCCCCACTATGGATTGGACCAGGCGAGCTACTTTTCAATTGACCAACTCGAGGGGATCTACCTCATTTATATATATCATTTGTATTTATTTATTTATGAAAGAGACATTTTTGTAAACAAGTTAAATGTGTTTAATGATAATACAAGCATGTGTAACACATAGAGATGTATTTCTTTCACGAAGACAAGAATATAAATTGGTGTATTACCTGATTCTGATGACTTGCATTGATTGGAATCAGACAGTAATGATGATAACGCCCACATTTTCAAATGGAGGAGAAAAAAAAGTTGTCCTTTCTGTACAATACCACATGAAAGTGGTTGGTTTTTGGCATCTAATTCATCCAGCTTCCATACACTTTACAAGAAAAACATTGGCGGCAAATTCCGTAGCTTGCTTGATTGACATTCAATGAACTGCTGCCAGTTCATTATTATGAAAAAATGACAGAGAGGAAGGCGAGAAACACTTTTTATTTCAACAGACTTTCGCGCCGTCCCTTCCGTCAAAACTCTAAAGGCCGACTGCACATTTCCTATCTTCACAATAAAAGCCCTGCTTCATGCTGCCTGCGCTGACAAAATAAGAGTCTCGGAAAGCTGGCGTGCACAAGTGATGTGCACGCCAGCTTTCTGAGGGATCGCTTGTGCACGCCAGTTTTCCGAGACTCCGTATTTAGTTAGCGCAGGCAGCATGAAGCAGGGCTTTTATTGTGAAGATAGGAAATGTGCAGTCGGCCTTTAGAGTTTTGACGGAAGGTACGGCGCGAGAGTCTGTTGAAATAAAAAGTGTTTCTCGCCTTCCTTTTTAATAATAATGATCTTGCAGCAGCCAGCGTCATCTCACAAGACCCTTCGGTACCGTGAATGTCATTTAAGTGACGTCTTGGTGAAGATTGATGATCACTAATTTTTAGGTGTATTTTTTTTAAAAGCCTGGCTGGAGATCGACTGACACACCCCCCGCGGTCGACTGGTAGCTCGCGATCGACGTAATGGGCACCCCTGGACTGGACTCTCACTACTATGTTAGATCCACTGTGGACTGGACTCACTATTATGTTAGATCCACTATGGACTGGACACTCACTACTATGTTAGATCCACTATGGACTGGACACTCACTACTATGTTAGATCCACTATGGACTGGACTCACTATTATGTTAGATCCACTATGGACTGGACACTCACTACTATGTTAGATCCACTATGGACTGGACTCACTATTATGTTCGATCCACTATGGACTGGACACTCACTACTATTTTAGATCCACTATGGACTGGACTCACTATTATGTTAGACCCACTATGGACTGCATGGACTCTCAATATTGTTAGAGCCACTATATGGACTGGACTTTCACAATATTATGTCAGACCCACTCGATGTCCATTGCACCGGTCTCCCCAAGAGGGTGTGTGTGTGTGTGTGTGTGGGGGGGGGCAGGTTGCCCACATTTGCCATCCTCTCCAAGGTTTCTCATAGTCATTCTCATCGACATCCTACGGGGTTGTTTTTCCTTGCCCTTATGTGGGCGCTGATCTGCGGATGTCGTTGTGGCTTGTGCAGCCCTTTGAGACACTTGTGATTTACGGCTTTATAAATAAACAATTGATTATTGATTTTTAAATGCGCCAGAAAATAACCCGTTTCTTACAATGGTGCGTAAATGTGTTCTCCAGCACTGGTAATGTGGTGACATCGTTGATAGTATTTTGAGAGGTAATCTTTGAAGTCATCACTGAAAGCCTAGGTGGGAAACACACGGCCCACCCCTGCTTTCCAGTACCAAGCCATGGGCAAACAGGGGACAACCAAGACGACAACTGTCAGCCATTTTATTAAGCCACCTTCAGTCTTCCGTCGGTTTTCAGTCATTTTACACAGCAGGTGTTTAATGAACAATAAATAAGACATGTTGACGTACATAAAGTAGGCGAGTGTTACAATAATGGTTTCCATAGAGACAGAGTACAACTACACACGTTGTAATCAAAAGCAAATACAGGCTATTTCTGTACAGCAAACGGCTTCCCTTTTGGTAAATATAGATCAACATTAGCATGCTAACGCTTAGCTAACATAGCCTACGCTGGTGTGTGAATGTGAGTACGTTATATGAGCATATTTTGGTGTTCGTCAAGTAAGTCACATTAAGATCGACAAGCTTCACTAGTGACTAGCCTTATTAAGCTAGCTAAATAATTTAGCGTCAAAGCCCTTTATTAAATATTGTGGCACGTCTTACCATGGCTGCTGTGTGTTGTAGCCTGTCTCCAGGATGAAATAAGACAATAAACCAAGTGTTAGCCGCTATACGGTGTTGGCAATCATGCTACCTACACTTCAGCTATGAGCAAAAACTACGGCGGGTCAGGTTGTCTGCTTTGCTTCCAGAACGTGAGGTGAAAATGGAGCGCTAAAGTTCATTGCATTCTATTTGGTTACATGTTTATCTCGTGAATCCGCAGCTTCTCTTATGTGTTTGCTGGCTCCGACTCCCCACAACGCAGCCTTTAAGCGTCCTGAAAGAGACAGAAAGAAATGTCAGAAATGCTAGTGGGCTAATTAGCATCGTTTCGACAAGCTGTGTTAGCAAAGGCTAGCTTATTCCGGTCACGGGTTTTCTTGAGAGTTTTTAAGTTGAATTCTCTTTAATTTCTCGCAACATTTTTCCTCCCAGTGTTTTCGGGAGGTGACCGTGAAAAGGTGCTAGCAGATGTTAGCATAGCCCTTGTAGTTTGAAGTCTTCCATGCATTAGCCAATCAGCCTCCTTTGACCTTTTTTTTTTTTTTTTACCTGCGATGGCCCTAATCAATCAAACGATCATCGGGGTCAACCTCTGTTTCTTTATGGATGACGACCCGCGTGACGGACAGCTCGGGGTGCTGCCGCCGGGCCTCGCTGAGCGCCTCCGCCAGTGCCTTGAAGACACACGTTTACATGTCTGACCAGGTCTAAGCAGTGCTTGGTGCGTCCTCTTTTCACTTCTCTTGGTCCAGGAAAGTTTTCATTGAGAGTCTTGATTGATTACCTGATCGTGGTCCATTTCGGTGTCTCCGGAAATGACAATCCTCTTCTCGATCCTCGTTTCTGACATTCCCCGATTCACCATCTGAAGACCAAGACCAAATATTTAATCCAGAGTCTATCTTTCTTATTGTTATTTTTGTATTATTGCCTTGGTGATGTGAGTGGTGCTGGTTGTGGTGGACGTCTCTGCAGTGAAGGTCTGGGAACTCAGCAGCAGACCAGCGGGACGATCAGAGTCCGCCAGCCTCTGAAACAAGTGGATTTCAGACATTTGACATAAGAGACTCTGTTTGTCTGCTGACTTTCCTGATAAAGAAGACCACATGTGATAACAAGGTTACTCACCCCTGGAGCTTCGTACGTCAAAGTCTTCCTCAACACAGGAACCACCTGACCAAGACCAAAATGACAACATGTCAACAGAATGTGTATTTAGAAGACTTTCAATCGGACTTCACTGGGACAGGGTTTACTAGAACACAGTTATTTAAGACAGGTTGCATTCGGAGTAGTGTCACTGGAACAGGGGGTCACAGGGTCAGGATGCATTGTGTCTAGTTTGACTACGACCAATTTCAGATTTGGGAATGGTTTCACTGGAGGATCGGTTTTATATGGTCTAGTTTCCCTGTAACAGGATTCACAAGGACAACATTTACCTGGACTGTTTTTGTTTTTTTTAAGCCAGGAATGGTTTCACTGGAACAGGAATCACTAATATTGGTTTGTTCTGAGTTCACTGGAGACAGGTTTCACCTGGGGGGTTTTGCTGGGTCAGCTTTTATTTAGACTGGGAATGATTTTAAAGGGACTGGTTTCACTGGGGCAGGATCCACAGAACCAGGATTCACTGGGAATGGTTCCGCTGGAACACGTTTGACCAGGTGTAGTTTCACTGGGACAGGATTCACAAGAACTGGTTTACTTAAATTGGTTTCAGAGGAAATGAATCACTGGGGTTGGTTTTAATTTATACTGGGTTTACTGAAGACACTCCAGCACCCCCCGCGAACCCGAGAGGGACAAGCGGTAGGAAAATGGATGGATGTATGGTTGTTTTTATTGGTGACTGGTTTCACAGAGACTTGATTTGCTTGGCCAGGTTTTATGTAGACTGGTTTCACTGGGACACATTCCTTTTGGATTAGTGCACAAGGAATGTATTCATTTGAAATTGTTTGACTGGAACAGGATTTCCAAGGCCATGCTTCACTGGGACTGGTCTTACTGAAACATGACTTACAAGGCCCAAATTCACTGGGGCTAGTTAGACTGGAGTAGGATTTACAATACTAGAAATTCAGTGGGATTGGTTTTAATGGAACCGGATTTACAGGGCCAGGATTCACTGGCAATGGTATGACTGGAACAGTATTGACAAGGCACAGACTCACTTGAATTGATTTGACTTGAACAGGATTTACAAGCTTGGGATTTAATAGGACTTGTTTTACTGGAACTGGATGTAGATGGCAAAGATTTACTGGGACTGGACTGACAAGAACATGATTTACAAAAAAGGATTCACTGGGAATGGATTAACTGGGACATGATTTACAGGGCCAGGATTTGCCGAGACCGGTATGACTGGAACAGGATTTACAAGGAAAGGATTCAGTGGGACTGGTTTGACTGGAACCGGATATACAATGCCAGGATTCAGTGGGATTGGTTTGACTGGAACAGGATTTACAATGCCAGGATTCAGTGGAATGGGTTTGACTGGAACAGGATTTACAGGAACAGGGTTTATAAGGCCAGGATTCACTGGGAATGGTATGACTGGAACATCATTCACAGGGACTGATTTGACTGGAACAGTATTTACAGAGCCAGGATTTAGAGGGAATGGTTTCCTTCAGGACTAGTTTGACATTCAGTTGTTACCTCTTGCAGAGTCTGACCATCCTTATCTTGGTCAGCTGGGTAGTAAAGATGCTTCTCACTCATGGAACAAGGGCTTCGTTGAGAGGTGGGGGAAGGGGAGTTTTTTCCAGTCCTCCATCCAACTTCGTCCACTTCAGAGTCCTCCCCGGAGTCCTCGTCACCATGGTAACGTAGTGATAGACTTGTAGTTGGCCGGGTGCCAAGCACGGAACAGGGCCTCATGGTGGGACTGTAGCTTGCAGTGATGCTATCTGGATTAGAGATGCTAGCCATGGGGCTTTGAGACTCTCTGACTGCTGTGTCCATGGCCTCTTCTACAACCGATCGAGCTAAGACGCTGATAGCATCTTGGCTAGTCTGGCTAAGGTCGTCGTCACTCGCCTGACTGTCGTCACTAACATCGCTGTAGTTCAAATCATCACCGGCATCGTCAGCGTGCCTAACTGAAGCCCCCCCCGGTGGTGGGGGTGGGGGATCAGAAGGAGGTGGACCAATAAAACCTCTCGTCACTACCTGGTGCTGCTCCGCCGTTGGCTCCTCCTCTGACGCCATCATAATGGTCTCCACCCTTTCCGAGGTCTGAAAGAGGAAATTAACATGTATGAAGGGCGGGGCCAAGCAGTATGAGGGGCCAGGGAGACAGATTGAAGGGGTAATATAACGAGCACCTTGAGCAGGTTGTGTTCCATGAAGGCTTTTTGTTCTCTGGCCGACCTCAGCAAAGCCGTCAGCTCGGGAGACATTCCGGTTATAGGAGGCTGCACAAAATATCAATAACAATTGACTAAATTGTCTTCAATAATGCTTCAGCCAAGGGGAAGGGGTCAAACGTAATCATGCTTGTGTTGCCGCCAAAGCAAAACGTTGAGGTTACTCTTCCTGTTACTGCTGTCTGGAATACTGAGGATTCTGGGTTATGTGCGAGGTTAACAGGAAGTGATGAAGATGGAAAGGCGGCACAGGGGTTGGCAAACAGAAACAAGCCCCTTCCTCGCAGCAATGAACTCAAAAAGCTAAGGACAGCCATTTTCACTGGAGAAGCAGCAGGAAAAAAATAGCGCTTAAAAACACGGAGCCCTCCGCCCCCGTCTCCATTCTGCCCCCAACTGGACACATGTTGCCACAACACTCAATTGCGGCAAGCAGCCATGTTGTTGTTAGCATAGACGCAAAGTGACGGATGGGGAGCAGCGCGTTAGTGTCGGCATGACAACCACAAGCAGCGTACCGCCATTAATGGTGACTTCTTGCTGGTCAGGTTACTCAGTACAGGGGCGGGGCTTCCTCCCACAAAAAGAGGGGCTTCCCCACCAATTGTTCCGCTGTGACCCACGGGGAGTCGAGGCTCCGCCTTATAACTACTCAGTCCCCCAGTGATGACATCGTCACCCCTCGCTCTCATCACTATAACATCGTTCGTTATGGCGACAACACTGCCGGAAGTGGTGTCATAACTCCGCCCCAGAGTGATGCTCTTCCCTTTGATTGGCTGTAGCGGTTCACGCTTTACAGTGGCCCCACCCTCCTGGGGCCGCACACACACAAACACACATACACACGCATTGAATAACCAATCACAGAAAAGTTCAACTTTCCGTGACCACAAATTAATTCTTACCTCCTCTGCTTCTAGAGGCTCAATCATCGGCGAGTCGTCCGCCCGTCGAACAGGTGACGCCGCAAGACGTTTTTCCCACTCGGTCAGTCCTCCTGCTGTCCCCCCTCCCTCCAGGAAGGAACGCCTGAGATCGCTGATGGTGCTTGGAGGTTTCTCAACCTTTTCCGGACTGGCCAGAACTTCCTGGAGGCGAAGTTCCAGGTGAGTGAAACCAGTCAACACAAATTTAATTCAAAATGCCAGAATTTACCTGATCACTTTTAAGGTCTTCTTCCTGTTCAGACTGATGGAGAAGAACATGGTTGATGTTGCCTCCCACAAGTCAGTGAAATTATTATTAATATTTCTATTATGATCATCACCTCAGTAGCTGTCAGGTCTCCGTCCACAGTCTCTGTCAGCTCTGTCTGCAATCACAAAGCAAACACAATCTTTGTCAAAACATGCACCAACACTGTGTTTCAAGGACTCTGACAAAAACACCACATGGTCGTGCTGTTAAAAAACCCTTAAGTGATTTGCCTGGAATTTTTTAACACAGCTCTACAAAACAACCATTGTAACTTTGCAGTGTTTGTCCAATTTCAAAAACATGGCCGCTATCAGGCAGGGGCACCTCATTAATTGTCAGAAAGTAATTGCGCATTTATCTAATAATCATGAAACTTGACATGTACGCTAGCATATTATCCAGGGCAATTTAACCACAACCCTTAGGTGGCACCACTAATGTCATTTAGCTTGCTAGCATGGTTACGCAAATGTCATTGAGCTCGGCCAACACACACATCAATAGAACAAGAGATAAATACACACATGTTTTAGATTGTCATCCAGTTGCTCGGGAGTCAGAGGACTTTGGGAGGCCTCTGTTACTTTCGTTGTCTCCTCGTCATCCTGCTGCTGCACCTCCTGCTCCGCCACCTCCTTGTCCACCTCCTTGTCTACCTCCTTCTCCGCCTCATGCTCCGCCTCTTGCTCCGCCTCCATGCTGTCCTGCACCTCCTCGACTGCAAAAACACAAATACACGATGGACACGAGCGAAGACTTAAACTTGTCTCCCAGTCGTACTCACCTGGTCTAAAAGCTCTCGTCTGATTGGTTACTTCATCCATCTGCTCCTCCATCCTCTTCTCAGGTGTCACCGTGGTAATGAGGTCACTAGCGGTGATGGTTTTAGACACTGCGTACAGTCCAGTGCCCATGTCTGAACACACAGAGACGCACAATTAGCTGTAGCAGCGGTTTTTATAGTAAAATGGCGTGTGTCAACTCGGCCAATCAGAGTTCAGGACACATGCATTGCAGGCAAGGCAGCAGCCAATCAGCTTTAGCCCGATCAGGTCTTGCAGAGAATTGGTCACATTGATAAAACAATAAATGAAAGCATTTCCCATAACCCCGCCTCCAAAAAGTGTTTCTTATTTTAGGGACTTCAAAGCCTCTTTCATCGCATTGGAGCGTAAAAGAGAATCCACTTTTGGCTTTTACACCGATCCCGGCAGTGTAAAAGGGGCTCATGTCAGAAGGAGGCGTGGCCACCTGAGAAATCCAACACAGTGGGTTTCCTACAGCCAACCAGAAGCCGGACAAGGAAAAGCCAATCACAGGCCAGTACTTGAGTACTGTTACTTGATTGACAGATGAACTTCTACCTGTTTGTGAGCTTCCATTGGCTGTGATGGCTGGAGAGCCATTGAGAGAGGATGGGGGCGTGTCACTCGGAGCTGAGGACCAATCAAAACTTTGGTCACTGACATGTATAAAAAAAAAAAAGATTCCCAAAAAAGCCTGAACCCTGAACATGAACGCTGCAGCTTGGTTGGAAAACGTGGATCCCTAAACCTGAACAAAACGTGGACTGAAGGATGAAATCCATCAGGATGAGGATCTGTACCTCCATCCAGGCTGCGACTCAGCAGGTTCCTCTTGCTGATGCACCGCGGGAAATTGGGAGCCGGTCTGGAGATCTGAGAGCTGGCTCTGCGACTCTGGATCTGTGTACGACCGCTGTAGCGGAACTTGGAACCGAGGGTGAGAAAACGCTTTGGAGGTTCTTCCGGAGAGACTAGCCTATGAAAGAAGAAGAGTAGGTCGGCTGAGTGGCGGACATTTCAAACGGTGAAGAAGATGGACGCACCTGAAGAAGGAGTGATGCTCCACACAAACTTTCCACAATCTCTTAGCTGCTCGGTGGTTCAGCAGCTTAAAACCAATTGTCGATTCAAACTGGTCAAACTAGAGAAAAACAAGTTAAAGAACGTTCAGTCAGAGCTCTTTTTTTGTGGTGTCTACCTCTCCAGGCCGTATCTTGATGTAGAAGTTGTTCCTTTTGTAGGAGATCTTTAGGATCTTTGGCCACGAAAACCGGTTGATCCTCAGCCGGTCCCTGTAGACCAGCAGGCCGCTACTGCACACGCCCAGCATGATGGCCACGCCCTCTGAGTCCTACACATATACAAAGACAATGCGGTTGTTAAGGACCTCTACAGTAGTTGGTCCCGTGTGCACAAGTCCCCATAAATACAGCAAAGTAACGACGACAAGACAAAGAAGGGTGGGCGATACTAAGAATTTTGGTATCCATACGATACCAAATAACTCCAGGCTAGTATCACCAATACCGATACTGATACCGATACTTTTGGCTTTAAAAGATCACTGATTCATTTTGTGAATTTGCTATGCGTTAGTTACTTATGATTATGAAAACAAGATTTTATGCAAGAAAAAGTGTGTTAAACTACAACAGTATAAAATTATGTAATACCGTGGAACCTCAATTTACATTCTTAATTGGTTCTTGAACTGGGTTTGTAAATAGAAGAAGAGCAAATTTCTCCATAAGAAACAATGTAAAAATAAATAATAGGTTCCAGCCTTGAATAAAGCACATATTTTAGTAAAAATGTGTACACTTTGAACACAATATGAAGCACTATACTGTACTATATATGAAACATACACAACAAGGAGGTGACGGATCAACTTTTCATTTAATAACAAAGCCAAAACAACCACAACTAGCTGAGCTGTCCTCGTTCCAGCCGCTCTGTCAACAAGCACACACACACTGCGGTGTGTGAGGTGCAATCACAGTTTGAAATTTACAGTTTAACAGCCAATCGCTACAATGATAAGGAATACAAAAAAAATCTATTTTACCTTGTCGGTTAATGTTACTGGCGTGCAGCAGAAGGGATAGGGAGGACAACACTGTGGATACTTCTTGAGTATTTCAAACCACACATCACTTGTTCATTGCTTTTTAGACTCCTATTGAGAGAGCAAAACTGCTAGAAAACGGCTGTAAAAAACTAAACAACACATAAAAGCATGCGAAGTAGCAGCACCTAGAACGGAAGCTAATGACAGTAGCATCACTGAGATCAATCAGCCCGCCAACAATAGCTGTGCTGCTGGGCACAAAATGGCCGTGCTGCGATCCCCTCAACATGTGGATGAAACGCTTGTACACTTAGACAAGGTTCGCACCATACTTGCCAACCCTTCCGGTAGACTCCCGAAATTCAGCGCCTCTCCCGAAAACCTCCCAGGACAAATTTTCAGGCGGACCTGAGTGAGGACAGCCTGTTTTCAGGCCCGCTGTCGAACAATATAAACAGTGTCTCTGCCCAATGACGTTATAACTGTAGAATGATCGAGGGCGAGTTCTTTGTTTCTTATGAGGGTTTATTGTTTGGCAGTTTCATTAACGTCCTCCCAGCGCGGTAACAACACATAACAACAGCAGTCACATTTTCGTCTACCGTAAAGCAGTTCGTCTGCCATAAACAGCAATGTTAAATGGGTTGTACTTGTATAGCGCTTTTCTACCTTCAAGGTACTCAAAGCGCTTTGACACTACTTCCACATTTACCCATTCACACACACATTCATACACTGATGGAGGGAGCTGCCATGCAAGGCGCCAACCAGCACCCATCAGGAGCAAGGGTGAAGTGTCTTGCTCAGGACACAACGGACGTGACGAGGTTGGTACTAGGTGGGATTTGAACCAGGGACCCTCGGGTTGCGCACGGCCAATCTCCCACTGCACCACGCCGCCCCATTCCATGTTGCGACACTCTTAAACAGGACAATACTGCCATCTACTGTACATGCATATGGTTAGAAAAATAGTGACAGAGAATAGAACAAGGATGGACAATTCAACCCTTAACTCAACAATGAGTAGATGAGTATTGTGTGTGTGTGGGTGTATATGTGTAAATAAATGAACACTGAAATTCAAGTATTTCTTTTTATGTATATATATATATAAATACTTGACTAGCTATATATATATATATATATATATATATATATATACACTGTATACATGAAATACTTGACTTGGTGAATTGTAGCTGTAAATACAGTATACTCCTCCCCTCTTAACCATGCCCCTCACCCCCCACCTCCCGAAATCGGAGGTCTCAAGGTTGGCAAGTATGGTTCGCACACCAAAGCAATTTAAAAATTCATACAATAAGAGGTTCGTAATTTGAGGTTCCACTGTATTAATAAAACATTCCCCTTATACTGTTTTCCTGTACATGTAGTTGCTGGATGTATAGACAAGAAATTGCAACAAAAGTATCGATTCCATCACGCTAGTATCAATCTGATACCCACCTTGGTATCGATAACATGGATATTCAGATCGATACGCCCACCCCTAACACAAAAGACCAGACAGACAGCACGCCGTCTTACCTCGGAGGGACCAGAAGACAAGCAATCAAAGCGGCTTCCTACCATCTAGTTCATTCAAAGCAAACAAACGAAAAAAAAGACAGGAAAAATAAAAACTTGTCTAAATCACCAAGAGACACAGAAGACATCAAAATACCATCATTTAGTCTGCGTTAAAGACAGAAATA
The DNA here is from genome assembly GCF_033978795.1 of Nerophis ophidion. Taxonomy (NCBI): domain Eukaryota; kingdom Metazoa; phylum Chordata; class Actinopteri; order Syngnathiformes; family Syngnathidae; genus Nerophis; species Nerophis ophidion. The sequence continues at coordinate 22,087,940 of NC_084625.1, read as the reverse complement.
AGTTTCGACCAAAGGCAAAAATGTTTAAAAAAATATATACATGTATATACACATTAGTACTTCAATGTTTGCTGCAATAGTCCGCTGTGCTTCAAAAATAGAAACAGGCATTTTCTCTGCACTTTTGTATAGCTGTGCTCATGTTGAAAACATTGAAATACCCTAAAATTGCATGGACATATTATTCTGGGAACCAGCGTCGACTGCAGTGGACATTTGTCTTTTTGTTTTAGTTACAAATTTCAGGAAAAAATTGTCCTGTAATGCAAAATATAAAAGTCCGCTACAGAGGACGCCAGTTCTCAGGAGGATATTGTGTTGTTTTTCAAAATACTATGAAAGTTAGTATCCAAATTATACATTAAGATATGTTACTTTCATTTTTTTCTAATCAGTTTGCTGGCTTCACAGGGACAAACTGAAGCGGACATGAGTGGAAAAATCAGTGGAATGAGAACACGCACGCACACACAAACAAATGTGATCGACCACAGACAGGAAGTGGGTCACGCATCGGCGAATGTTGCCCATATTTGGCTTTCCCTCTTTTGCGGAGGATTTCATCCAGCAAACCAACAATTAAAAGAACCACCGATTCTGCACTTCAAACTAAAAATGTAATGTGTGTGTGTGTGTGTGTTTTTACCCTGGCGTGATGAAGGTCAACTCCATACATAGAAAGTTTCTTCACGTTTTCTAGGAAGTGCATCTCAGCTTCAGCTGGTGTAATTCCTCTGGACACACATTCAAAGAAAGAACCTCAAAACCACAAAGTGAAACCGAACATACGGTGGTACCCCATCTTAAAAGTGTTTTCTCTTGGTAAATTGCTATGCTTTATGTTGGAAGCAAACAGTGTGTAGAGTTACATTTGTACAGAGTGTATAGGGTGTACAATATAGAGTGTACACTGTTCTCTTCCACACCTTTCTTTGCACTTCTATATTTTTTATATTTTTATATATTTTTATACAATGTTTTCTTGCATGCACACATCGCACTGTATGGAATGGCCTCAATCTCGTTACCCTGCGTAATGACAATAAAGCTGATTCTGATTCTGATTCGAGTTTGAAGCCTCCCTGCCATTAGTTGGCCGTTAATGTCCCGGGGAACCCTGTGAGATCCTACCAAACAATCTGGTCTTATTTGCTAGCATTAGTTTATAGCGAGAGATCGACATTAAACTTTGTTTTCCAACCATGGGAAGGAAGAAAGTGAGTGTGAAGGACAGTCCTGAAAAGAAGAAGAAGAGGATATTTATTGAATCTAGGGCTGGGCGATACCTTTTAATATCTCGATATATATCTCGATATTTTGCCTTAGCCTTGAATTAACACCTGATGCATATAATCACAGCAGTATGATGATTCCATGTGTCTACATTAAAAAATTCTTGTTCATACTGCACCACTATATGCTCATTTTAAACTTTCATGCAGAGAGGGAACTCACAATTAAGTCAATTTAGCAAAAGTGTATTTATTAAACAGTTATTAAGCAGTGACACAAACATTCATGTCATTTCAAAACAGAAAGTGCAAGATTGTCAGAGACATTTTAAAACAAGCTATTAGTGCACTTTTGTGCTTGATGTCACGGAGATATCATATCAAAACTACACTAAATTAAAATGCACTTTTTTTACAGAACGCAACTACAATAGTTTAAAACAAATAAGGTGCACTTTTGTGCATGATGTCACATAAGATATTTCAATAACTGTTAAATAAAAATGAGCTGCATAATATGAAATCAAATGGTTTATGTCATTCGCTATGTGGTAGGTTCCTGCGGACGTTATCTCCTTCTGTTGTTGACTAGTTTTTTCATATGGTGTTGATCTGGAAATGGTTGCTTCGGCATTTTGTGGGTGTGGCACCGAACGGAGATGTTGACATGCGGAGTTTCAAGCACTCTTCATTCTCTAGTGGGTGATTTTTAAAATGATGCTACAAATTAGCAGTAGATGCTACTTTTTGTAGCAACACTTTTGCCGCATACTTCCCGCTTGAAGCCAAACCACTGCCAGACGATGGACCCTGTGCTGTTTTTTCTTAGGAATTAATTCTTCGCCTATAACAATCCGGATGGTTATTTTCCTCTTTGTTCCGGAGGACACCACGTCCACAGTTTCCAAATATAATTTGAAATGTGGACTCGTCAGACCACAGAACACTTTTCCACTTTGCATCAGTCCATCTTAGATGAGCTCGGGCCCAGCGAAGCCGGCGGCGTTCCTGGGTGCTGTTGATAAATGGCTTTCGCTTTGCATAGTAGAGTTTTAGATTGCACTTTCAGATGTAGCGACCAACTGTAGTTACTGACAGTGGTTTTATGAAGTGTTCCTGAGCCCATGTGGTGATATGCTTTACACACTGATGTCGTTTTTTGATGCAGTACCGCCTGAGGGCTCAAAGGTCCGTAATATCATTGCTTACATGCAGTGATTTCTCCATATTCTCTGAACTTTTTGGTGATTTTACGGACCGTAGATGGTAAAATCCCTAAATTCCTTGCAATACCTCGTTGAGAAATGTTGTTCTAAAACTGTTGGACAATTTGCTTACAAAGTGGTGACCCTCGCCCCATCCTTATTCGTCAATTACTCAGCATTTCATGAAAGCTGCTTTTATACCCAGAGGTGGGTAGTAACGCGCTACATTTACTCCGTTACATTTACTTGAGTAACTTTTGGGATAAATTGTACTTCTACGAGTAGTTTTTATGCAACATACTTTTACTTTTACTTGAGTATATTTATAGAGAAGAAACGCTACTTTTACTCCGTTCCATTTATCTACATTCAGCTCGCTACTCGCTACTTTTTTTTTAATCGATCTATTAATGTTTGTTTTGGTTAATGACAGAGCTTCAAAGTAGAATCTACGCATGCCTGCGTTTCACCAATCACATGCAGTCACTGGTGACGTTGGACCAATCAAACAGAGCCAGGCGGTCACATGACCCGACTTAAACAAGTTAAAAAACTATTTAGTGGTCAATTGTACGGATTATGTACTGTACTGTGCAATCTAATAATAAAAGTTTCAATCAATCAAAAGTGTAAAGGAAAAAAGACACTTTTTATTTCAACCGTACTTCCCGTCAAAAGCCTAAAGACTGATCGCACAGTTCCTGTCTTCACAATAACAGTGCCGCTCCATCGCGCCTGCGCTAACAAAATAAGAGTCTCCGAAAGCCAGCGCAAACAAGCTAGCAAGACACGGAGTTTGCCGCCAATGTATTTCTTGTAAAGTGTATAAAAACGAATATGGAAGCTGGACAAATAAGATGCCAAAAACCAACGACTTTCATGTGGTGTTAGACAGAAAAGAGGAACTTTTTTTCTCCTCCATTTGAAAACGTGAACGTCTGATTCCAATCATTGCAAGTCATCAGAATCAGGTAATACACCAACTTATATTCTTGTCTTCATGAAAGATAGGAATCTATATGTTAAACATGCATGTATATTCATTAAAACACCTTTAACATGTCAACAAAAACGGCAAAATAGATAAATATAAATTATATACTGTATATATATATATATATATATATATATATATATATATATATATATATATATATATATGTATATATATATATATATATATATATATAAATATATATATATATATTTAATAAATATATATATATACATATATATGTATATATATATATGATATGTGTGTATGTATATGATGTGTGTGTATGTATGATATGTGTGTGTATGTATATGTATATATGAGGTAGATCACCTCGACTTGGTCATTTACTAAGTAATTGATAAACGTTGAAAAACTTATTGTGGTGTTACCATTTAGTGGTCAATTGTACGGAATATGTACTGTACTGTGCAATCTACTAATACATGTTTTAATCAATCAATCAAATCAATGAATGCCTACTGAGGCTATGGTGCTGTTAAGTTATTGTGGCTCAATGTGCCATTTTTTGAATTTTATTTTAATGTACTATTATTTAATATATATTATTGTTTTAGTTGCTTAAGAGATATTCCTGGCTCTGAATTTGTTCATTGCTATTTTTATGTTTTTGTGCATTATTTTTTGCCGTAATCAGGTTACTCATCAGTTACTCAGTACTTGAGTAGTTTTTTCACAACATACTTTTTACTTTTACTCAAGTAAATATTTGGGTGACTACTCCTTACTTTTACTTGAGTAATAAATCTCTAAAGTAACTGTACTCTTACTTGAGTACAATTTCTGGCTACTCTACCCACCTCTGTTTATACCCAATCATGGCACCCACCTGGTCCCAATTAGCCTGCACACCTGTGGGACGTTCTAAATAAGTGTTTGATGACCATTCCTCAACTTAATCCGTGTTTATTGCCACCTTTCACAAACTTCTTTAACACGTGTTGCTGGCATCAGATTCTAAAGTTAATGATTATTTGCAAAAAAAAAAGTTAATCAGTTTAAACATCAAATATATTGTCTTTGTTGCATATTCAACTGAATATGGGTTGAAAATGATTTGCAAATCATTGTATTCCGTTTATATTTACATCTAACACAATTTCCCAACTCATATGGAAACGAGATTTGTACAATATTTTCGTCTTGAAAGACATGCTATATGTTAAAAGTATCAAGCACCAATTAAATTGACTACAATATTTTAATGTGAGACTTTGATTTAAGATACAAGTGTTTTGACTTGAGAGCTCCGCCACAGAAACAGTCAAGCTTGTAAGTTGAGGTACCACTGTATTGGTTTTGACACATGTGCAGAACACACATTTCCATTGCAGAGCACGCTGGTTTTGAGCAGGCGACAATAAAAAAAATACATTGAGTGAAATGGAATCAAGAAAAAAACCTGTAACTTTTGTGGAGCTCCATGATCTTCTCCTCCATCTGCTTGCTTTGGTTGGGAGCAAAACAAAGTTCGCTCACGTAATCCGAGCCACATTCATCTGCAAGAAAAACCGTGTGAGTCGTGGTTTGAGGGAATTCTTAAGACAAGGGAAGTACCTGGATCGTAGTCCCCCAGCTCTGACTGGATGGTGTAGGAGCCGAGGACGGTGTGAGTTGCGAAGGAACACGGAAGGCGACCGGACACGATATCCTGTCTAAGCTGCAGACACAGGAAGTACCTTTGGAGGACATGAATAAAAAACATTCACTTTGAGAGAGTTTTGATTGGCAGCTGGATGAACCTACCTGGAGATGTCCTCAGACAGCTGGGTGGGGTTCGGCGGGTAAAACTTGACGTTGAAGTAGAAGTGCCAGGGGACACCTGCAACAACAGTAAAAGGTTGAGTGCACACTGGAAGAGGTGGGCCTGCTCCTGGCATTATTGCTCATGCACAAGCACCGTATCGACAAACCATACAAGTAATGCAATTGCTCCTTCTGCCGTTTTTTAAGAAGAAGCCGCTCTTTGCATGATAGGCATGATCGAAATAATCCACAAGTCAAACCCCACGGTGCCTCGTTGTCACATGCAACATATATGAATCATATAATTAATGCAATCATTCCTCCTGCTGAACAGTTGGTAATAACATCAGCCACATTGCATAGTAGAAATGAATAGAAAGAGTCAGATTGATGCAGAAAAACAAAATCTAGTGTTTCGCTCACAAACCAGCACAGGCATGTGTTTAATGACAAATGCGAGCACCCCTGCTGCCAGTTATTAATGATAACCTCTGCCTTAGATACAAGAACTGAATGGGATGACTCAAAATAACCCGCAAAGTCAACGGTGCCTTGCTCACTAACACGTCATGCTGAGCACAAACATGTGCAATATAGACATATGTCATGACCAATGCAAATACTCCTGCTGCCAGTTATTAATGATAACCTTAGCCTTTCATTCTACGATTGGGTATAAAAAGACTCAAAATAATCTGCCAAGTCCCAAGTGCTTACATTGCTCCCCCTGCCAGCTATTAATGATAAACCACGTCTTTAATACTAGAATTGAATAGGAAGACTCCAAATAATTTTCAAATTCAGAATCCAAGGTGCCTCGCTCAGACACCAGTTTATGCACGCATCACATATATAATTCGATGCTCCCCCTCCCCCTGCCAGTTATTAATGAGAACCTCTACCTTGCATACAAGAACTGAATAAAATAATATACAAAAACAGAGTCCTGCTCACATTTGGGCACATGCATGCAACATATATATATATATCCATCCATTTTCTACCGCTTATTCCCTTTTGGGGTCGCGGGGGGCGCTGGCGCCTATCTCAGCTACAATCGGGCGGAAGGCGGGGTACACCCTGGACAAGTCGCCACCTCATTGCAGGGCCAACACAGATAGACAGACAACATTCACACTCACATTCACACACTAGGGCCAATTTAGTGTTGCCAATCATGTTGCATGTCTTTGGAAGTGGGAGGAAGCCGGAGTACCCGGAGGGAACCCACGCATTCACGGGGAGAACATGCAAACTCCACACAGAAAGATCCCGAGCCTGGATTTGAACCCAGGACTGCAGGACCTTCGTATTGTGAGGCAGACGCACTAACCCCTCTTCCACCGTGAAGCCTCATATATATATATTGAAAAAAAAAAAAAAAAAAAAAAAAAATATATATATATATATATATATATATATATATATATATGTATATATACAAACTAGTATCTTATACTAGAATTGAGTAGGAAGACTCTAAACAATTGCAAAGTAAAAGTCCAATGTGCCCTCCTCACCCAGCAGTTCATGCAAACATATGTATAAATTCAAAACTCAGCCCTGCCAGTTCTTAATAATAACTTCCTTGCATATAACAACAAAATGGAGAGACTCAAACTAATATCTAAAGACAAGGTCTACTATGCCTTGCTCACACATGAGCACATGAACGCAGCATATACAAAATTCCATAGCTCCCCCCAGCCAGTTATTAATGGTAACTTCCACCTTGCATACAAGAATTGAATAGAAAGACTGATATAAATGATAACCTGCGTCTTTCACACTAGTATTAAGTAGGAAAACCAAAAACAATTGCTAAATCCACAGTGCATTGCTCACACACAAGGACATCTATCATATCACGCATCGCAACGGTAATACGATAGACCTAGTGCTTGTCAGGGGTATCACCGTTTCCAAAGTTACGATACTCCCGTATACTAAAGTATTGTCCGATCATTACCTTATAAAATTCGAGGTTCAGACGCATGTTCGTCAAACTAATAATAATAATAACTGCTATAGCAGCCGCAACATTAATACAGCCACAACGACAACTCTTGCTGACCTACTGCCCTCGGTAATGGCACCATTCCCAAAGTATGTGGGCTCTATTGATAACCTCACTAACAACTTCAACGACGCCCTGCGCGAAACCATTGATAACATAGCACCGCTAAAGTTAAAAAAGGCTCCAAAAAAGCGCACCCCGTGGTTTACAGAAGAAACTAGAGCTCAGAAATTATTACGTAGAAAGCTGGAACGCAAATGGCGCACGACTAAATTTGAGGTGCACCATCAAGCATGGAGTGATGGTTTAATAACTTATAAACGCATGCTTACCTTAGCTAAAGCTAAATATTACTCAAATCTCATCCACCGTAATAAAAACGATCCTAAATTTTTGTTTAGTACGGTAGCATCGCTAACCCAACAAGGGACCCCTTCCAGTAGCTCAACCCACTCAGCTGATGACTTTATGCAATTCTTTAGTAAGAAAATTGAAGTCATTAGAAAGGAGATTAAAGACAATGCGTCCCAGCTACAACGGGGTTCTATTAACACTGACACGATTGTATATACGGCGGATACTGCCCTCCAAAATAGTTTCTCTCGTTTTGAGGAAATAACATTAGAGGAATTGTTACAACGTGTAAATGGAATAAAACAAACAACATGTTTACTTGACCCTCTTCCTGGGAAACTGATCAAGGAGCTCTTTGTATTATTAGGTCCATCAGTGCTAAATATTATAAACTTATCACTCTCCTCGGGCACTGTTCCCCTAGCATTCAAAAAAGCGGTTATTCATCCTCTTCTTAAAAGACCTAACCTCGATCCTGACCTCATGGTAAACTACCGACCGGTGTCTCACCTTCCCTTTATTTCAAAAATCCTTGAAAAAATTGTTGCGGAGCAGTTAAATGAACACTTAGCGTCTAACAATCTATGTGAAACCTTTCAATCCGGTTTCAGGGCAAATCACTCCACGGAGACAGCCCTCGCAAAAATGACTAATGATCTATTGCTAACGATGGATTCTGATGCGTCATCTATGTTGCTGCTCCTCGATCTTAGCGCTGCTTTCGATACCGTCGATCATAATATTTTATTAGAACGTATCAAAACACGAATTGGTATGTCAGACTTAGCCCTGTCTTGGTTTAACTCTTATCTTACTGATAGGATGCAGTGTGTCTCCCATAACAATGTGACCTCGGACTACGTTAAGGTAACGTGTGGAGTTCCCCAGGGTTCGGTCCTTGGCCCTTCACTCTTCAGCATCTACATGCTGCCGCTAGGTGACATCATACGCAAATACGGTATTAGCTTTCACTGTTATGCTGATGACACCCAACTCTACATGCCCCTAAAGCTGACCAACACGCCGGATTGTAGTCAGCTGGAGGCGTGTCTTAATGAAATTAAACAATCGATGTCCGCTAACTTTTTGCAACTCAACGCCAAAAAAACGGAAATGCTGATTATCGGTCCTGCTAGACACCGAACTCTATTTAATAATACAACTCTAACATTTGACAACCAAACAATTAAACAAGGCGACACGGTAAAGAATCTGGGTATTATCTTCGACCCAACTCTCTCCTTTGAGGCACACATTAAAAGCGTTACTAAAACGGCCTTCTTTCATCTCCGTAACATCGCTAAAATTCGCTCCATTCTGTCCACTATTGACGCTGAGATCATTATCCATGCGTTTGTTACGTCTCGCCTCGACTACTGTAACGTATTATTTTCGGGTCTCCCCATGTCTAGCATTAAAAGATTACAGTTGGTACAAAATGCGGCTGCTAGACTTTTGACAAGAACAAGAAAGTTTGATCACATTACGCCTGTACTGGCTCACCTGTGACTTTAAGGTTTTACTACTTACGTATAAAATACTACACGGTCTAGCTCCATCCTATCTTGCCGATTGTATTGTACCATATGTCCCGGCAAGAAATCTGCGTTCAAAGGACTCCGGCTTATTAGTGATTCCCAAAGCTCAAAAAAAGTCTGCGGGCTATAGAGCGTTTTCCGTTCGGGCTCCAGTACTCTGGAATACCCTCCCGGTAACAGTTCGCGATGCCACCTCAGTAGAAGCTTTTAAGTCTCACCTTAAAACTCATTTGTATACTCTAGCCTTTAAATAGACTCCCTTTTTAGACCAGTTGATCTGCCGTTTCTTTTCTTTTTCTTCTATGTCCCACTCTCCCTTGTGGAGGGGGTCCGGTCCGATCCGGTGGCCATGTACTGCTCGCCTGTGTATCGGCTGGGGACATCTCTGCGCTGCTGATCCGCCTCCGCTTGGGATGGTTTCCTGCTGGCTCCGCTGTGAACGGGACTCTCGCTGCTGTGTTGGATCCGCTTTGGACTGGACTCTCGCGACTGTGTTGGATCCATTGTGGATTGAACTTTCACAGTATCATGTTAGACCCGCTCGACATCCATTGCTTTCCTCCTCTCTAAGGTTCTCATAGTCATCATTGTCACCGACGTCCCACTGGGTCATTATTGTCACCGATATCCCACTGGGTGTGAGTTTTCCTTGCCCTTATGTGGGCCTACCGAGGATGTCGTGGTGGTCTGTGCAGCCCTTTGAGACACTAGTGATTTAGGGCTATATAAGTAAACATTGATTGATTGATTGATATATATAATTCCATCGTTCCCCCACCAGTTATCAATGATAACCTCTGTCTTGTTTACTAGAATTGAGTAGGAAGACGTGAAACATGCTCAAAGTCCTATTTACTAATGATAAGCTCAACAACAACCCAAAGTAAGTCAGGACAGTTGCAAGACATTGTTGGATAGTCACTGACCTCTGACCTGTTTCTTCATCTCCTTCCCAGGATCCAACCAGTTCTGCAAGACACACAAAGGTTAAAGGTCGTAGATCTGACACGGATATAGAAGTGATAGAAGCGACCTTGTTGTTGTCGGCGTCTCTGAAGGACAGGGCGAAGTAGTCCCTCTCCAGCAGGTTGACGTGCTCGCAGACCTTCTCGAACAGCTGAAGACCGCGAGCTCGTTTCTGCAACAATGACAATGAAGTCTTTGACTTGTTAAGAGGCTCATTGTACATGCGCTCATTGGTAATGTGCTCATTGTTCATGTTCTCACAGTGCATGTGCTCACGTGTCAACTAGCGGTCTCACCTCCACAGTGCACGTAAACAGAGAGCCGTCCAGCAGGGTGACTTTGGCCTGCATAGTTCTGAAGTTCAGAGGGTTCCTGACTGGGGATGGAGCGACTCGACTGCCCGGGGACAGGTGACCAATTGACTTGTCGGCCAATAAGCTGCCTTTGTACTGGGATGCCCCGCCCTCCCCTACCTAAGCAGGAAATTAAGTCATGCTTCTGCTGCGCTGATGATGTTTAAAAGTTCCCTTGTTACCTGAATGGGTGTGGAATGGGCGGCGGCTTCAGGGAGGGATTCCGCCTCCTGCGGCTCGCTCTGCTCTGTCGTCATGGCGATAAGTTGACCTTAAAGTACAATTTGGACTGAACTGGTGCGGCGGTTCAGAATCATTCCAACTGTTGAATATATTTTTTTTAAAATTATAAATAAAGGGTATTTTGTTTGACAGGCTGTCGATCCTTTGACCCGGCCAGCTGTCATGTGAGGGTTGCCGTGGTAACAGTAGAGCCAGAGAGAGAGAGATTATGGGTAAGAGAATGTGATCTGGTTTTGAGTGTGATGATGTGGGTCAGTGTGTGTGTGTGTGTGTGTGTGTGTGTAGTGAGGGGGTTACAACTGGGTAAATATTGATGATATTCACAATATTGAAAAAACATGTGTAATATCGGGAACGCCAGTATAATCACTCACAATATATTGTGTATTATATGAATAACATAAATAAAGTATAATATAGTGCAGTGAGCTGGAATACATTAATAATTCACTTTATGTTCAGATGAAAGTGATCAATCAATGTCAGAAAAAATATCATAATGGGCACAGACTTAATTAAAGAAGCTGAACCAAAATAACAAGTTAGTGATTCCATATAATTTGAAAAATTCATGCAAATTGTATTTTGAATGCTGAGCTTAGAAAAAGTGTTAATGTTTTTGGAACAATTCCCATTGATTTGGTTGATGATTCCATGCATGAGTTCCAATGTGCTAAAACACTGCTAGTGCTCCCATCCTGCAGCAGGAAACACCCCACCGCAGCAACGCACGCACACACGCACATCCCAGCTGCAGCATGATCATGCAAAACTGTCCTCTCGCCAAGTATTACGATCATCATCAATAATCCTCATTATGACTTCATGCATTTGCCATTCATCAGTAATGTCTTCCAATAAATCATGGGTCTTTTCTTTACCTGTCCTGTTGCGGGACGCTCGCGCTCTTCCTCGCTGTTACGGCCAAGGTTTTTTTTTGTTTTTTTTACGACGTCATTTCACTGACGCAATGACGTCATGACGCATGGGACGGCAGGGGGCGTTAAATCCTAAATGAAAAATGAATCCAGCGGCTTTTTAAACAAAACATTTAGGGGTGGAAAAGTAAGGGTAATAAGATATTTAGTTTTATATTTTTAATTCGATATTTAGTTCATGTAGCATTTTTATTCCCCATCACTTTGAAGCAACTTCATGCAGATGTGTGTGCTTGTGTGTTACTCACCAGGTTATTGAAGTAAACAGAAAGTGATGGATTCATGCACAAAAAGAAAAATAAGTCACACAATCATCACTTAATGTGATATTTGTTGTTTCTGTAAAATGTTGCAAAAGTAGTACTATTTATCAACGTCACTACCGACCCTAACTAGTACATGTGACCTTACCTGATTGCAGGTCGACAGACGCTCGTCTCCTCATTGCGTCCCTTATGTGTGCCAGCGTGTGTGTTGTTTGGATGGATTATTGCCTTTCACTGTGACAGGTCAGGCCCCGCCCCCTCGCACACACAGATTACTCCCCCCCAGATGTAAATCACTGTGCTTCCATCCTGATGCATTCAAGCTGCCTTTGATGACTACTATTATTCTCAGAAGGGTATCGATTTAGTGGCTTGTCTGTGTGATTGGTTGACAGATGTAAAGGGGTCAAAGGTCACGCCCCAATACGCGTGTGCATTCTCTCTACAAGCCTTAATTTCAATCATGTTTATTGAATAAACACTTTCTCATTGATCTGCCATGTGATTCATGTGTCAGCTGCATGGCAACTTTAGGAATAGTTGTGAAAAAAACAAACCTGTAAACAACTAACATTTTTGTTGCAGATTTCAAGAATGTCTGAACCCTTTGGGGAAAAAAACAGGAACTTTTCTATGAGCACAAAGAAGATTTAGAAAGTCAGGACTACATTTTCTGCAACAATATTTTTTAGATCTTTTTTCCTCCACCAACAGTCATTTTGACACTTACATGTCCCATGTAACCAACGTACCACATCATTCTTTTGGTTTTTTTTAGTGGTTAATTTATTAATATTATTATTGAAAGGAATGTAAAATTATATAACATACATGCAAAGAACTCGGCAACTCTATCTAATAGACACGCCCCTTCAAGTAATATACTTCTTTTGATGTGACCTCTGTTTACAGTCTGTCATGTCAAAAAACATACCTTCTAGCTATCCTGTCATCCGTCCATTTTCTACCGCTCATTACCTTTGGGGTCTCGGGAGGCTGGAGCCTATCTCAGCTACAATCAGGCAGAAGGCGGCGTACATCCTGGACAAGTCGCCACCTCATCGCAGGGCCAACACAGATAGACAGACAACATTCACACACTAGGGCAGGGGTAGGGAACCTATGGCTCTAGAGCCAAATGTGGCTCTTTTGTTGACTGCATCTGGCTCTCAGGTAAATCTTAGTTGACATTGTTTAACACGATAAATAAATAATAAATACACTGGTAATCACAATGTTAAAAATAATGTTCAATTTATAAAACATTCTCATGCATCCATCGTTTTCTACCGCACCTGTTCAAGAAGTTGCATAAATGGGAAGAATGATTTTAATTTATTATTGGTTAGCTTCAGAATAAACATGTTATTACAACGAATGAGATACCTATTATACTCTAAAAATGTTGGTCTTACTTAAAAATGCATGCATTTAGTTGTATTCAGTGTTAAAAAATATTATATGGCTATCAGGGAAATAAATTTAAAAATATTTGGCTTTTATGGCTCTCTCAGCCAAAAAAGTTCCTGACCCCTGCACTGGGGCCAATTTAGTGTTGACAATCAACCTATCCCCAGCTACTAATAAATACTCACCAAGTACCACCTCATAAAATCTTGGCTCTCCAAGTACCACCATTATGACCCACATTAAAATTCAATAGCATAATATGCCTAAGTATTCATTAAAAACAAGGGAGAGGTGTAAATGGAATATGAAAAAAATATGTGTTGAACGCTTGCCTCAGCCGCAGGTAGTTGCTGTTCCTCTTGCTGAAACGCTGCACTGAGTTGCAGGACGTAGAGACGATTAGGAGCACCGAAACAAGCTCACTAGCTATCTTTAGCATCTACAAAGCTTGTTGAGGCTTTCTACTCTGCTGCTAATAATATTTGGTTGATTGCTATTCCATGTAGTGGTACTTTTTTGATTAATTGAAATTTTTACTTGTAGATTGCACAGTACAGTACATATTCCGTACAATTGACCACTAAATGGTAACACCCGAATAAGTTGTTCAACTTTGTTTAAGTCGGGGTCCACGTTAATCAATTCATGGTAGGTACGCCAAAGAATCACTTGATTAAAGTACAGTGTTTTATTTTCTTATTTTCAAACTTTGTATACGAAGGCCCTGGGTTCGATCCTGTGTGTGTACCTTCCGGGTACTCCAGCTTCCTCCCACCTACTATAAATTGATTAACGTGGACCCCGACTCAAACAAGTGGAAAAACTTATTTGGGTGTTACCATTTAGTGGTCAATTGTACAGAATATGTACTGTACTGTGCAATCTACTAATAAAAGTCTCAATCAATCTAAACCTCCAAAGACATACACCCGGGGATCGGTTGATTCACAACCGAATGTGAATGTGAGTGTGAACGTTGTCTATCTGTGTTGGCCCTGCGATGAGGAGGCAACTTGTCCAGGGTGTACACCGCCTTCCGCCCGAATGCAGCTGAGATAGGCTCCAGCACCCCTGCGACTCCAAAAGGGACAAGCAGTAAGTAGGAAATGGATGGATGGACTCTGCTAAACTTGTATTCAACAGTGAGTCAACCTGCTCTTTGTATTAGTCTTAATTTGATGTAGAGGCATCGCGTCTTTCCTTATTTAAAAACCCAGAGATAAATGCTAAATTAGCATTGCTTCAAACGCTGTGATTGTGAGAGATTTACAGTCGTATTTCTAAAAGAGAATTTCACGGTGGAAGAGGGGTTAGTGCGTCTGCCTCACAATACGAAGGTCCAGTAGTTCTGGGTTCAATCCCCGGCTCAGGATCTTTCTGTGTGGAGTTTGCATGTTCTCCCTGTGAATGCGCGGGTTCCCTCCAGGTGCTCTGACTTCCTCCCACCTCCAAAGACATGCACCTGGGGATAGGTTGATTGGTAACACTAAATTGGCCCTAGTGTGTGAATTCTGTCGATCTCTGTTGGCCCTGCGGTGAGGTGGCGACTTGTCTAGGGCAGTGTTTCTCAATTTGGGGTACGCGTACCCCTGGGGGTACTTGAAGGTATGCCAAGGGGTACGTGAGATTTTTTTTAAATATTCTAAAAAATTGCAACAATTCAAAAATCCTTTATAAATATATTTATTGAATAATACTTCAACAAAATATAAATTTAAGTTAATAAACTGTGAAAATAAATGCAACAATGCAATATTCAGTGTTGACAGCTAGCTTTTTGTGGACACGTTCCATAAATATAGATGTTAAAGATTTCTTTTTTGTGAAGAAATGTTTAGAATTAAGTTCACGAATCCAGATGGATCTCTATTCCAATCCCCAAAGAGGGCACTTTAAGTTGATGATCACTTCTATGTGTAGAAATCTTTATTCATAATTAAAATCACTTGTTTATTTTTCAACAAGTTTTTAGTTATTTTTATATCTTTTTTTCCAAATAGTTCAAGAAAGAACACTACAAATGAGCAATATTTTGCACTGTTATACAATTTAATAAATCAGGAACTGATGACATAGTGCTGTATTTTACTTCTTTATCTCTTTTATAACGAAAAATGCTTTGCTCTGAATAGGGGGTACTTGAATTAAAAAAATGTTCGCAGGGGGTACATCACTGAAAAAAGATTGAGGACCACTGGTCTAGGGTGTACGTCGCCTTCCGCCCGATTGTAGCTGAGATAGGTACCAGCGCCCCCCGCGACTCCGAAGGGAATAAGGGGTAAAAAATGGATGGATGGATGGATTTCTAAGACTGTAATCTGTAGGTTTTTATTGTAAAACAACACTTCCCTCCAAAAATAAAAAGTCTAAAGAACATTTGTTTTTCATAATTTTTGCCCATTTACTGTGTTTTATCAACTTTTTCAATTAATGCTGAAGCCGCACCACTAAGCTTGCCTGTGTTCTTGTTATAGTTTTTGGTTTAATAAGTGTAACTTTCAGCAAGTAGTAAACAGACTTTTTAACCAGTACTATACATCATATAATACTCCAGATGACGTCACAGTACTGCAAAGGTACTCAAACTTTATTAACCGGGTCAGAACTGACACCACGTGAACATATCTCCAGGCCAGTGCGCATGCGTGATGAGGGCCCTCTGTCCGGGATCTGTACGTGCCCCCGCAGTGAGCGAGCAAGCGCAAAGCGCGGCCTCAGCCCTGTGCTCGTCCTCGGCAACAACAACAACAAAAACAACAACACAATAACAGCAACAACAAGCGGTCAAAGTGTTCCCGCGCCTACGTTAAGAGAACCGAGCCAAAGAGCCTGCTGACACCGGCTCGTAGTGAGGTAAGAGCCCGCGCCCGCGCCCTCCGCGCTCTACTCGGCGGGGATGGCTGCGCGTTCTCGAGCCGCTCATGGCCGCTCGCTCGCGTGTCCTCTCGTTCGTGTTGCCCGCGTGCCTGTGTCTCGCTCCCGGGATGAGCCCGCGAGCCGGCCGCGCGCAGACGAGTTTGAAACCAACGAGAATGGCGGACGCTTGGAGGAAATCGCCATTTTGTGTCCTGTGGGAGCACCAGGCCGCACGCCCGCCATTTAACTAGACTAACACCAGCCTTATGTCCCTAACAGTCCCGGATTTCTGCCTGGATAAGTCCATTGTGAGCCAGGGCGACACTTTCATGGCCTGCTGTTTGTTCAACGTAATGGCTCGTCATGTCACCCTTACTGAGCTCCTTGGCACTGACGAAGAAGATGCTGTTAACACGAAAAACGTTTACGTTTCCAGTCCGGGCTCGTATGTTCCCTCTTTTACTGAACCTCTTAATGTCCTCTTGGATATTTCTGCTGCGGTTAAATGGTCCTGCTTTGACTTTTAGCCGCTACATGCTAATTGTTAGCTCCTTGCAACTTGCCACTCGTGACGTCACGTGAAGCATACACACACGCTCTGAGGCGCGTGCTCGCGCTCCACATGTTAACGTGGAGGTTGTTTACATTTTAGCATAATTAACCCCACGGTTTTGATATTAAAATCCTAAATACATTTTGTTTTGTTCCTTTGTAATAAAAAAAACAATTTTGTCATTTTAGTCCACAAAAGATAGGATTTTTACCAAATGTTATTAAATGATGTTGATTTAGAACAAAATAGAAAATACTTTATTGATCCCTGGGGGAAATTTAGCACCACAGTTCGCTCACAATAGACAATAATAATAATAAATAATGTATAACATGTATATAATATTTGAATAATATAAATATTTTCTACTTATATTCTACATTTAAGTGCAGTCAAGAAGGACATATGCATTATACAGTCTGATGGCCGTCGGTATGAAGTACCTTTGGACTTTAATAGCAGAATGTCCAAACTTTGTAACGGGGGGCCACATTGGGTGAAAAAAGCAGCCCCCGCAACCCCAAGAGGGATAAGTGGTAGAAATTGATTGAAACTTTTAGTAGTAGATTGCACAGTTCAGTACATGTTCTGTACTATTGACCAGTAAATGGTAACACCCGAAATAGTTTTTCAACTTGTTTAAGTCAGGGTCCACATAAATCAATTCATGGATGGATGGAAAGCAGACATTTATTTTTTTCCCTTTACATGTATTAATACAACAATATGTAAAGCATTATTATATACATATAAATATATTATATATGTGGTATGTACAGGACTGTCTCAGAAAATTACAATATTGTGATAAAGTCCTTTATTTTCTGTAATGCAACTAAAAACATGAAAATGTCATACATTCTGGATTCATTACCCATCAACTGAAATATTGCAAGCCTTTTATTTTATTATTGCTTTTTATGGCATACAGCTTAAGAAAACTAAAAAATCCTATCTCCCAAAATTTGAATTTTTCCTTTAGCTCTATGGAGATGATGATTTATTTTTCCAGCATGATCCGGCAACAGTGCCAAAACCACCAGTAACTGGTGTACTGACCATGACAATACTGTCCTCGATTGGCCTGCCAACTCCCCTGACCTGAACCCCATAGAGAATTTGTGGGGTATTGTGAAGAAGAAGCTGAAAGACACCAGACCAATAATGCAGATGAGGTAAAGGCCGCTATTGAAGCATCCTGGGCATCCATAACACCTCAGCAATGCCACAGGCTGATTGCCTCCATGCCACACCGCATTGATGCAGTAATCCATGCTAAAGGATTTCCAACCAAGTGCATTAATTGACATTTTCAAATGTTTGATTTTGTTTTGGTTAGGGGTGGGCAAATTAGTGCGTTAATTACGAGTTAACTCATCAATCTATTAACGCCGACAATTATTTCATCGCACATTTGCGTATGTTATTTACATGCTTTTATTTTGTTAACGCCTTTTCTTAACAAGATGGCGTCGCCCGGATAAGCTTCGGCTCCGAGGGGCTCTTGGTAAAGATGGAACATTTGGGAAAAATACCGGACAATTCTGCAAATTTCATGGCTGGCTTACAGCGTGGTCACTCCGGGATCATTTACGACCGCCAGACAATTCTGAATGTGGATAGATCGGGCCGTTTTGGACTGAATGACGCTTGCTTGCTAGACCGGCTAGCAAGCATGGGAATACTTTGCCGGCTACATCCAGCGGCCTGTGAAGCAGCGGAGTATATGTGTTGTCTGTCTATTTATGAATAATGCAGACGAGGAGTGTTGGCTGAATTCTTAACGTTTACTTTCAGAGCGTGCATATCACAACATACAAGATGCCGTCATGGCGACACAACCTATACCGGGCTACCGCGCATGCTCGTCACTCCTGTTGCATGCTGGGTAGAGTAGTTATTTTTTCCCCTGGCTCATAACATCACAATATAGTACCATATATATGATGCGTTCAGTTTATCAAAGCACCAAGCAAACAATCGGAAAATTCCCATCATATCAATTCCTAGATATGGTCATAATTATTCTAAGTGCACTACGCAGAATAAACACAACATTATTAATATTGCTACCGCGGATAATTTGATCAAAAATTCCTTAAAACAGCCCACTACCTATAATAAAGGTTTTTTAAACATAAGATCCCCGATAAAAAACAATGTTTCTGCTGTTACCTCAGAAATTGCCTGTTCAGATGTTATGATTGTGGTTCAGAGATTTGTATGTAGATTATATTTATTTTCCATAACAAACAGGATAACTTAAATACCCTGGCAGTGGCAATAAGCTTAAATGTTTGTATTTACATTTTTTTAGTTGATTTTCATAAAATATGCTATTTAACTGCTACTGTTTAACAAGGACTGATTTAAATTGTGTTTGCACAACAAATGTTTTGGCGCTTTTGTTCATGTGTGAGAATATTCCAATAAAGGTGCACTACACACTACTTTTGAATTCATTATTGGGCTTTGCGTATAAAATGCAGTTAATCGCGATTAATTGGACAAATAGTGCGATTAACTTTGATTAAAATTTTCAATTGTTGCCCAGCCCTAGTTTTGGTGTTATAAATCTTTTTTTTTTTTTACTTGATCTGAGGAAATATTCTAATTTTTTGAGATAGGATTTTTGAGTTTTCTTAAGCTGTATGCCATAATCAGCGATATTAAAATAATAAAAGGCTTGCAATATTTCAGTTGGTGTGTAATGAATCCAGAATGTATGACATTTTCATGTTTTTAGTTGCATTACAGAAAATAAAGGACTTTATCACAATATTCAAATTTTCTGAGACAGTCCTGTACACCCACACATAATGTATATACACTATACCAGTGGTTCTCAAATGGGGGTACGCGTACCCCTGGGGGTACTTGAAGGTATGCCAAGGGGTACGTGAGATTTTTTTTAAATATTCTAAACAATTGAAAAATCCTTTATAAATATATTTATTGAGTAACACTTCAGCAAAATATGAATGTATGTTCATAAACTGTGAAAAGAAATGCAACAATGCAATATTCAGTGTTGACAGCTAGATTTTGTATGGACATGTTCCATAAATATAGATATTAAATATTTCTCTTTTTGTGAAGAAATGTTTAGAATTAAGTTCATGAATCCAGATGGATCTCTATTACAATTCCCAAAGAGGGCCTTTTAAGTTGATGATTACTTCTATGTGTAGAAATCTTTATTTATAATTGAATCACTTGTTTATTTTTCAAGAAGTTTTTAGTTATTTTTATATCTTTTTTTCCAAATAGTTCAAGAATGACCACTAAAAATGAGCAATATTTTGCACTTTTACACAATTTAATAAATTAGAAACTGATGACATAGTGCTGTATTTCACTTCATTATCTCTTTTTTTTTCAAGCAAAAATGCTTGGCTGTGATTAGGGGGTACTTGAATTAAAAAAATCTTCACAGGGGGTACATCACTGAAAAAAGGTTGAGAATCACTTTTGTGCTTTTCCCTTTTGTGGTCGCGGGGTGGGGGTGCTGGAGCCTATCTCAGCGGCATTCGGGCGGAAGGTGGGGTACCCCCTGGACAAGTCGCTACCTCATCACAGGGCCAACACAGATAGACAACATTCACACAATAGGACCAATTTAGTGTTGCCAATCAGCCTATCCCCAGGTGCATGTCTTTGGAAGTGGGAGAAAGCGGGAGTACCCGGAGGGAACCCACACAGTCACGAGGAGAATATGTAAACTCCACACAAAAAGATCCAGAGCCCGGGATTGAACCCAGGACTACTCAGGACCTTCGTATTGTGAGGCACATGTAGTAACACCTGTACCACCGTGCTGCCCACTATACAATATCAGTGTAGATATATATTAAATATAAAAGTAATCTAATTAGATAAAGCATCTAAATATATTTGATACTGAAATCATTACACTAACTTCAGTTTTAGGGCAAAACCTATGTTTTTTATTTTATATTTATTCCAACTCCAGTGCGCTCGTGCTGATCGATTTTACACGAAATCGGCGATCACAGTGATTTAATTCTGCATATTAATTTCATAGCAAACTGAAAAAGGAAGTTTGCCAAACATTTAAAAATACAGTTAAACCTGTGGTAAAACCCATATGGATGGATACACACGAATACACACATTACAACACTTTTTTTCTGCCAGACAGCAGAGCGTTGATTGTAACATCAAACATTTGTGCCGAAATAAAGAATGTAGGATTCACAATATTATCAGCAAATGATAAGACTCACTTCAGTTTGCATTGATTTGAGCCAGCTATAGCCGACAGACTGAAAAACAACACCTAACTGTTATTAACCCAGCATCAGACTGAGACGACACTACAATATGAAACTTGAACGACGAAACATTAAATGCTCAGAGAGTATGTGAACCTCTACATACAAAGATAACACACAAATCCACACAGACATAAACACACGGAACCCCAAAAGAGAATAGACAAGTTGTTGCCCACAAGTTTCTGGACAAGTTCCTGGCAGCTACCATCCCTCCTGATGACGCTGAAAGAAGAAGAAGAACCATGGTACCTTGTTTACTCATGTGGTGACCTCTTTTTAAGTTTTGTAATCAATCAGAAATATCAAACAGCTAAAATGCATTAAACATGTCAAAGTGTGGAGAGAGTGTTTTTCACATCAGGCTTGGTAGTGGATTTAAATGGGTGTCATTTTAAATTGTGTATACTGCTTGGAAATTTTTTTAATTCAGTCAGCAGGTTGTGTGTTATGTGAGACCACGTGTTTTAATTTTCTGTGTTGGATATAGTTTATTCGTAACCTGACTCTTGCCAGATCCTTGTAGATCGCTGAGCTCCACACAAGGATCTGGGACTTCTCAATAGGAGATTTATTTCAGAAGGCGGGGCCTTGTAAAACAAAATCATTGTATGTGATTAGGTAAAACACTTGTCCGTTATCTTGAATGACGTGCTACTTCAACAACTCACATCAAAATCAAGCCGTGACGCAGATAGATAGATAGTACTTTATTGATTTCTTCAGGAAAGTTCCCTCAGTAAAATTAAAATGAGAGCGACGCTGGGAAACAATTATAACGACTGGGTTCTGCACTCGTCCCATTTCCTTCACCACCAGTGGAGCGATTTGGTAAATCAAGGTTTTGCCAAACCCGGTCGGAAGAAAAGCTAAACCATCCTTGCCATCAATAAATGCCTTCAAAACCGTTCCCTGTTCATCTTTTCAAGAATAATAAGGGATAGATTCGACAAAACAGTTGCAATGGCAGAATCAATGTCAGCACACGACTCCTCTCTGTGTGCCGCCATTGTTGTTTGAATCAAACAGTCGCTTCGGCGCCACGTCACATCTATGAAATCCCGCCCGGCGATCCTGATTGGTTAATTATTTTTTGCTATCTTGGGGTGGAATGGCGTAGTGGGTAGAGCAGCCATGCCAGAAACCTGAGGGTTGCAGGTTCGCTTCCCACCTATTAACATCCAAATCGCTGCCGTTGTGTCCTTGGGCAGGACACTTCACCCTCGCCCCCGGTGCCGCTCACACTGGTGAATGAATGATGAATGAATGATTGGTGGTGGTCGGAGGGGCCGTAGGCGCAAACTGGCAGCCACGCTTCCGTCAGTCTACCCCAGGGCAGCTGTGGCTACAGATGTAGCTTACCACCACCAGGTGTGAATGAATGATGGGTTCCCACTTCTCTGTGCGCGCTTTGAGTATCTAATAATAGAAAAGCGCGATATAAATTAATCCATTATTATTATTATTATCTTGAAGGAGTTTGCGTTTCCATTGATCCCACATCCCTGTGTCGAGCTCAGCGAACTTGAAGAATCTGGCGAGAGTCAGGTTATTTTTTTTTGTAACACCAGTGGGAATGGGTGTTTGAATTGTTTCACAAAAAGGAATACAAATTTTTAAAACCTCAGAGTAAAACTGAGTCATTTACCAACTTTACAATAATTTCCCACAAAATGGCGACCTGTTTACAGTGACTGCATTTTAGGACAATTGAAAGTATCCACGAGACATTGTGGGCCAGACTTCTTATTAAACTTGTGAGGTCTCTTGGGCCACGCTGTAGATGCCGGCGGGCCGCACTTGGCCACGAGCTGTAGTTTGGACACCCCTGATTAATAGAAATAGAGATACACACACTTTAATCAGAGTAGCTTTCTATAACCCAAACTTTTGTATGTCATGCATTTTCTATTTATCTTGGCTCTTTGGGATCCAATAACTATAAAAACAAAAACATGATGAAAATTTTGGTTGTTTTCAGCCATTTTGATTCTAACACAATGTGTTATTGTGTTATACTCTGTCTCCACCACTCATTAGAAGCATAATGTCCACGTAAGTGGAAACCAGGGTCTTGTAGAGCGAAATGTTGTATTGTGGTCTATACAGAGTTGGGGTTAATGTTGCTGGAGTTTAGATGTGTTCACCTATGATATTTGCAGTTGACGCCATGTTCTTCTTTACTTGGCAAACCTAATTGAAATTTAAGCAATTGGGCTTATGCTGGTTGTAGTCAAGTATTGCACACCATTAATTCTAAATCAGGGGTGTCAAACTCCTTTTCATTCGGGGCCACATTATAATGACTGCTCTCAGACGGCCATTTGTAACAGTGAATAATATCCATCAGAATAGTTTTAATACCATTTTTTGAGAACGGGTTCACAAACTAGGAATTTTTCTTGGTACAATCATGCAACATAAAACACAGATCCAAATCCAAAAATCACAATCCAAAGAGGTTCATTAGGCCTTCAAAAAATTATGCAATTTGTTATTCTGATATCTAGACCGGTGTGTTTACTTCCGTACCTGACGGTTTCTTCCTCAGAGGTTGTCACGTGACAGCCTCTGACAATTTGACCGTCAGATACGAAAGTAAAAACACAAGTCTGGATATAACAAAAACTAATTTTAGTGAATAATATATGAATTTCAATGTATAATCACCTCATAATATCATTACACAATTACTGATGCATTAAAAATTTTGGATGAATTAAATATTTCTTTCTATTTTGACATATTTTTTGAGGAAATATAATGTACTGTTTTTGTATAATCAGATAACATTAAAGTTTAAAAGACATTTAATTAAATGCAGTCCATGCAATTTTTATGTCACAAAAACAAATACGTTCAGTGAGAAATATTTACATACATTATGTCTAGGCTTTCCCGGGCCAAATAAAATGATGTGGCAGGCCAGATCTGGCCCACAGGCCATGACTTTGACACATGTTCTGAATGACCAAATATTATGTCCATCCCTTCTTTTCTTTCAACTTTTATTTCAAATGTAACCACAAAGGAAATTAAATCAAGATTATAAACCCAGTAAATTCAAATGTGTTATTTAATAATAATATTCATACAAAATGACCTATATTGTAATTGTATGCATGTTCCATATAAACTAAAACCATTACCTTAGTGGATCTCTGTTATGTGCATGTGAGTCCAGATGGCAGAGACGGTGAAGTACGTAGACGACGAGCACAAGAACATTTTTCTCAAATTGCTGAACGAGCAGCGGCTAGAAGGCGACCACTGCGACATCGCCGTGGTGGTCGAAGACGTCAAGTTCCGCGCTCACCGCTGCGTTCTGGCGGCCTGCTCCAACTACTTCAAGAAACTCTTCAAGAAACACGAGGTGCTTTGACGACACGCGCGTCCGATTGGAATAGAAACTTGTACTTAATGTGTGTCTTGTTTGTGCAGGTGGATAACTCGTCTGTGATCGAGATCGACTTTATCCGCTCTGACATCTTTGAGGAGGTGTTGAATTACATGTACACAGCCAAGATCTCCATCAAGAAGAGAGACATCAACCTGATGATGTCATCGGGACAAATCCTCGGCATCCGTTTCCTGGACAAGCTCTGCTCGCAGGTACGTGTGTGGCTTAATAGCTGATTTTTTCTGCGTAAGCTGGGGAAGAGATCACATGACCAACATGTGATTACAAGAGAAATGAGTGATGTCATGGAAAATAACCTTAGGGGATGCCGCAGTAGCAATTTTCAAACGGATATTTGTTCCTGCAGAAACGGGACATGTCGTCTGAGGATAAAGACAAGTTTCCTTTCGACATTGTAAAGATGGCGCTGCCCCCTGAGGCACAACTAGCTGCTGAGGCAGAGGTACTGTATGGCAAGTACCAACGTTTTGCTTCAATACTGTAATTTTACTGCAATTTTTCATGAATGGCTTGTGCAGGGGCTCGGGGAGCATGAGGACCCGCATGCCGCGGATGACCTCGTTGGGGCTGCGGCCAATCAGGACCTAGATAAGTCTCCCAATGCGGCGCTTCGTGTTCAGGAGGCCATTTTGAAAGAGCTGGTCAATGAGGATGTACACAAGGTACACACACTTAAAACTTTGAAGCACACAAGTCCATTAGAGGCAGGTGGAGTTTTAGTAAGAGTGTCTTTTATCCATGCTTGAACCATACCCAAACCTCCAGCGAGGTGGCAGCAGTGCTCAAATTAATCAATAGACTGACCAGGAAATATGACAAAGTACACAAAACCCTTAATAGATAGGTAATAAGGATATATAATATTCTCAATCAGGGGCATAGCAATAAATTCTGAAAATTCATACACAAGACTTCTAAGGGGCCACCCCATGCACACACACTTGATATGTTTACATACACTAAAAACATTTATTATTGCGAAGATTTAGTTAAAACTATCTTTTTAAAACACATGTTAAATGTTAACTTTAGGTTTTTAACTTTTTAAAGACGACATAACAGAAATAAAGATAGTGTATAGAACAGGGGTCGGGAACCTTTTTGGTTGAGAAAGCCATACAAGCCAAATATTTTAAAAAGTATTTCCGTGAGAGCCATATAATACTTTTTTTTAAGACTGAATACAACTAAATGCATGCATTTTTATGTAAGACCAATATTTTTAGAGTATAAATAAGTCTCTTGTTCCTTTTAATAACATTGTTATTCTGAAGCTAACCAACAATAAATAAATACTTCTTACCATTAATGCGACTTCTTGAACAGGAGCGGTAGAAAACGGATGGATGGATTAAAATGCATGAGAATGTTTTATATTTTGAACGTTATTTTTGACACTGTCATTACCAGCGGAATTATTCATTACTTACCGTGTTAAGCAATGTCAGCTAAGATTTATCCGAGAGCCAGGTGCAGTCATCAAAAGAGCCACATCTGGCTCTAGAGCCATAGGTTCCCTACCCCTGGTATAGAACATATCTGGTTTTGTTTAAACAAAAAAAATGTTTCAACAACTTTATAATAAAGGGGCCAAAATATACATTAAAATAAACCTGTCAATATTCACTTAAATATAAATTGGTCACGTTTTCCTTTACTTCAGAATTTTAAATAGGGATTAGCTGATACACATTGGATTATACCAAAAAAAACAAGTGACGTCTCTGTTTTAAAGTTTTAACGAGAGTCTTTGAACTCACCACAGTTAAAGTGCATCAGGAAAGTTTTCACAGCGCTTCACTTTTTCACTTTTTCCGCATTTGTTGTGTTACAGCCTTATTCCAAAATGAAATAAATAATTTTTTTCTTGTCAGACAATACCCCATCATGAAAATGTGAAAAACATTTTTTTTTTATGTTTCAAATTTATTTAAAAAAACAAAATCATCTACATAAGTATCCACAGCCTTTGCTCAATACATGATGCACCTTTTGCAGAAATTACAATCTTTCTGAATACGATGCCACAAGCTCGGCACGCCTATCTTTGGGCAATTTCGTCCATTCCTCTTTGCAGCACCTTTTCGAGGTCCATCATGTTGGATGGGAAGTGTGGGTTTTTGTCCAGGATGTCTCTGTACATTGCTGCATTCATTTTAGTCGAGTCAGAAAGGCGACCAAGAACCGATGGTCACTCTGTCAGAGCTACAGCATTCCTCTGTGGAGAGAAGAGAACCTTCCAGAAGGACAAACATATCTACAATATTCCACCAATAAGGCCTGTAAAATAGATTGGCCAGAAGGAAACCATTTGTTAGTAAAAATGTTTGACAAAATGCACCTGAAAGACTCTCAGGAGAAAAAATATCTGGTGTGATGAGACAACAATTGAAGACATTGGCATAAATTCCAGACGTCATTTTTGGAGGAAACAGGCACCGCTCATCACCAGGCCAATACAATCCCTCCAGTGAAGCGTGATGGAGGCCGCATCATGCTGCGGGGATGTTTATCAGCTTCAGGAACTGGGAGACTAGTCAGGATGGAGCGAAATATGCATGCAGCAATGTACAGAAACATCCTGGATTAGGACCAACGCTTCACATCTAAACTGATGGAGCCTGAGAGGTGGTGCAAAGAGGAATGAGTAAAACTGCCCAGAGATAGGTGTGCCAAACTTTTGGTAATGTATTCAAAAAGACTTGAGGCTGTAATTGCTGTCAACAAAGTATTGAGAAAAAGCTGTGATTACTTCGCATTGTGATTTTGAAGTTTTTTATTTTTAATACATTTGAAAAATATTTAAAAAAAAAAAACTTGTCATATTGTCCTTATCAATCAAAGTTTACTTATATAGCCCTTAATCACAAATGTCTCAAAGGGCTGCACAAACCACAATAATATCCTTGGCTCCGATCCGACATCAGGGCAAGAAAAAACTCAACGGAATGGGAACAACGAGAAACCTTGGTAGGGACAATAGATGTGGTGATCTCCCCCTGGGTGACCAGTGCAATGGATGCCGAGTGGATACGGTTAATAATGTGAGAGTCCCGTCCATAGTGTGGTCAGCAGGGGATCCTGTTGCATGTTTACACGTCGGGGCGCAGAGACGTCACCGACGGATGCATAAGGAGTGGTCACCCCGGGTCCCGACTTCGTGTGAACGTCCAGTCCATTGGGAGACAAGTAGGGGATGATCTTCAACGTAGACAAGTCAGCAGCGCAGAGACGCCACCAACTGATGCAAATAGGAATGGTCCATCCTGGGTCTCGTCTTTGAACAGCTAGCGAACTGTGGAGACTTATCTGTGGTCATCTCATAACCTCTCCAGGCAGGAGAGGGGAGCAGAGCAGAAAAAAGAGACAGCAGATCAACTGGTCTAAAAGGGGGGGTCTATTAAAAGGCTGGAGTATACTAATGAATTTTAAGATGGGACTTAAATGCTTCTACTGAGGTAGCATCCCTAACTGTTACTGGTAGGGCATTCCAGAGTACGGGAGCCTGAATAGAAAACGCTCTAAAGCCTGGAGACATTTTTTGGACTCTGGGAATCCCTAATAAGCCGCAGTTCTTTGAACGCAGATTTCTTGCCGGGACATATGGTACAATACAATGGGCAAGATAGGATGGAGCTAGACCGTGTAGTATTTTATACATAAGTAGCAAAACCTTAAAGTTGCATCTTAATGTAAGTGCACAAGAAGCCAGTACAGGTGAGCCAGTTTAGGCGTAATATGATCAAACTTTCTTGTTCTTGTTAAAGGTATAGCAGCCACATTTTCTACCAACTGTTATCTTTTAATGCTAGACATAGGGAGGCTCGAAAATTATACAATACAGTAATTAAGGCGAGACGTAACGAACACATGAATAATGATCTCAGCGTCGCTCGTGGACAAAATGGGACACATTTTTGCGATATTATGGAGATGAAACATTGCTAAATGTTAAGGTGATATTAACAGGACTAGCAGGACTGATAATTAGTATTTCCATTTTCTTAGCGTTAAA
The DNA here is from genome assembly GCF_033978795.1 of Nerophis ophidion. Classification (NCBI taxonomy): domain Eukaryota; kingdom Metazoa; phylum Chordata; class Actinopteri; order Syngnathiformes; family Syngnathidae; genus Nerophis; species Nerophis ophidion. The sequence continues at coordinate 22,059,517 of NC_084625.1, read as the reverse complement.
ATGCAAAAATCTGCTTGCTAGACATCCATTGTTTAATTTCATTTAGAGACGCCTCCAGGTGACTCCAATCTGACGTGTTGGTCATCTTTAGAGACATGCAGATTTGGGTGTTTTCAGCATAACAGTGAAAGCTAACACTGTATTTGCTGATTGTATTGTACCATATGTTCCGGCAAAAAATCTGCTTTCAAAGAACTCCGGCTTATTAGTGATTTCCAGAGCCCAAAAAAAGTCTGCGGGCTATAGAGCATTTTCTATTCAGGCTCCAGTACTCTGGAATGCCCTCCCGGTAACAGTTAGAGATGCTACCTCAGTAGAAGCATTTAAGTCCCATCTTAAAACTCATTTGTATACTTTAGCCTTTAAATAGACCCCCTTTTAGACCAGTTGATGTGCCGTTTCTTTTCTTTTCTGCTCTGCCCCCCTCTCCCTCGTGGAGGTGGGGTCACAGGTTCGGTAGCCACGGATGAAGTGCTGGCTGTCCAAAGTCGGGACACGTGGTAGACCGCTCGCCTGTGCATCGGTTGGGGACGTCTGTGTGCTGCTGACTTGTCTCAGCTTAGGATGGTCTCCTGCTGGCCCCACTATGGACTGGACTCTCACTATTATGATAGATCCACTATGGACTGGACTCTCACAATATTATGCTAGATCCACTCGATGTCCATTGCACCGGTTGTCTTAAGGGTGTGTGTGTGGAGGGTTACCACATCTGCGGTCCTCTCCAAGGTTTCTCATTGTCCCATCGGGTTGAGTTTTTCCTTGCCCTGATGTGGGATCTGAACCGAGGATGTCGTTGTGGCTTGTGCAGCCCTTTGAGACACTTGTGATTTAGGGCTATATAAATAAACATTGATTGATTGATTGATGATGTCACCTCACGGCAGCATGTAGATGGTGAGGATTGCAGGGCCAAGAACTGAACCTCAGGTTTAGTCGGCGCCATTTGCGTTCCAGCTATCTACATGATAGTTTAAGAGGTCTGTTTTCTTCTGTAAACCAGGGTTTACGCCTTTTAAGGGCCTTTTTTGGCTTTAGCGGTGATATACTATCAAGGGTGTAGCGCAGGGCATCACTAAAGTTGTTTGTGAAGTGAATTATATAGCGCTTTTTTCTCTAGTGACTCAAAGCGCTTTACATAGTGAAACCCAATATCTCATTTTTACAATTAAACCAGTGTGGGTGGCACTGGGAGCAGGTGGGTAAAGTGTCTTGCCCAAGGACACAACGGCAGTGACTAAGATGGCGGAAGCAGGGATCGAACCTACAACCCTCAAGTTGCTGGCACGGCCGCTCTACCAATCAAGCTATACCGCCCCAACAGAGTTTGTGAGTTTATATCGATAGAGCCCACATTACCGAAGGCAGTAGGCCAGCAAGAGTCGTAGTTGTGACAACATCAATGTTGCTGGTGCTAAAGCATTGGGTATTAGTAGCCTGTTGACAATGAGTCAGAACTTCAGATTTTATAAGGTAATGATCGGACATTACTTTAGTGTACAGGAGTATCATAACTTAGGAGATGGTGACACCCCGGACAATAACTAGGTCCATCGTATTACCATTGTGATGCGTGGATTCATTTATTATTTGTGTAAGACCACTGCTATCAATTTTAGTCTGGAGCGCCACGCAGGGAGGACCTGACGGTGTATTCATATGGATATTAAAATCATTCATTATAATTATATTATCTGCGTGCGTCACTCAATCAGCGACAAACTTTGAAAATTCACTCATAAGGTCTGAATAGGGCCCAGGGGGACGATAGATGACAGCCAGATTGAGAGGTATCAGTGTGACAGACATACTAGTAAGCACCTGAATTGATTTATATTTATTACTTCGGTTAGGTGTAAGGTTAAGATTTTCATGGGATATTGCGACCCCTCTACCCTTTTTAAGGGGAGGGGCAATATGTGCACTTGTATAGTTAGGAGATGCCCCATTAAGCAGGAAAAATTAAACTGGTTATAGCCAAGTTTCACTGACACTAGTGACGTTAATTTTGTTGTCTCTAATGACCTCATTAACTAATAACTTTTTGGGAGACAATGATCTGATGTTTAAAAAGCCCATATTATAGGTGGTGTGCTGTTTTGAGGGATTTTTGTTAATTCGTACTGATATTATTACCGCTGCGTTTATTTTGTCTAGTGCACCTTAAATAATTTTGATCATATTTTGGAATTAATATGATGGATATCTTGAGATCTTACTTGCTATTCCTTGGTGAATGTAGGCGTGTAGTCCTCAACTGAGACACCATACCATGTTTGCAAGAAAGCTGAGTTTGTTCCATACACGACTCCCCTCAGCCATCTCCTATTCAACACACAAGAGATAACTTGGCTAACATTAGCAGGTCTGGCGATGCACCTCACATGACCTACGGTGGTCTAGGATGGACAAACAAGACAATTCTCACAACACACCACAACTCTAATACGCTGACATTTCCACAGTAAATGAATAAAACTTTTCGTCAGTTGCCTGACACTTTATACATAACTTGCTATCTACTGTACCAATTTTAAACAACGTTGAGGGTGTAAAATACAATCTATTAAAAATGTGTATTTGACTCATCTTATTTTTAATGCACCTAAAGGATGCAAATAACATAATATGATGTGCCTATTTATTTTTTAAAGGAATAGTAAATGCAGATGTAAATACTGCACAATATAAAGTTGTTTATGGGTGTGTTTACTATCCGTACTTTGTTTGCTATATCATTGCAAATACTTTCAAAATGTGCTGTTAATTCTTACTGTACTTACTGTCACCGAGTTTTAAGCAAATTAATGCCCTGCAGTTGAGTAAAATGTTAAAAAAATGTGCTTTGATTAGCTTCTGACAACAAAATTGCACTTGTGTCTAAATATAGGGTATTTTTCTCAGCACAGTTTAAATATGCAAGCGAGTAATAACCTGTGATTAATCATGATTAATCACATCTAAAGAGTGTGAATAATCCGATTAAAAATAATCCCTTGACAGCCCTGATATATGCATACATATACATACATGTATATATATATATATATATATATATATATTTATGCGTGTATGTATACGTATATATGTATATGTGTGTGTATATATATATGTGTGTGTGTGTGTATATATATATGGAAATTTATGTATGTATGTAATTATATATATATTTATGTATATGTGTATAAATATGTGTATGTATATATATATATATATATATATATATGTGTGTATGTATATATATAAATGTATATGTGTATAAATATGTATATGTATGTATGTGTGTATGTATATGTATATATATATATATATATAATATATATATATAATATATATATATATATATATATGTATGTCTTGATTGGATTATCCAGAGAATAGTGCTCGATACCGTGGTAGAGCGCAATATGTATGTGTGGGAAAAATCACAAGACTACTTCATCTCTACAGAACTGTTTCATGAGGGGTTTCCTCAATCATCAGGAGATTTTAATGGAAGCATTCACATACAATCGTTTATATAGGGCACAGATTGGGTGGGTACAGGCAGGCGTAGGGGCGTGGTGATTGGTTCATGTGTTACCTAGGAGGTGTTTCCGTCTGGGACGGCATGTTGATATGATTTCACTGCGCTTGTTAAGGGATGACAGGTCTGGATGATATATAATAAACAGTTTCTCTTTTAAGCATAGGTTGCATCTTTTATTACTACTGTTGTAAGGTGTGCTGGATGCAAGAATTTGCTATGTTATTGAATATTCAACATTATTGTCTTTGAGGTTCCAAATGTGCTTCCTGAGTTCTGTAGAATTCCGCAAGGTCTGTATTCTAAAGGAGGCCTTGTGATTATTCCATCTGGCTTTAAACGCTCCTTCGGTTAATCAAAGAGAACGGCCTACGGATCACGATTGAAGCCAACAAGCAAACCGTCAACTTCCTCGACGTCACTTTCAACCTGAGAAATAACAGCTACCAACCATTCACGAAACCCAACACAACACTCCAATACGTGCACCATGACAGCAACCACACACCCACCACCACGAAAAGAATACCTACCGGAATTAATAAAAGGCTATCGATGCTGTCATCTAGCAAAGCTGAATTCGACCAAGCAACCCCCCCGTACCAGAAAGCACTTGATGAAAGCGGATACAACTTCACCCTCACCTATGAACCCACGCCAGGAAACCAACCAAAAAAAGAGCAGAAAACGAAACAACACCATCTGGTACAACCCCCCATTCTGCAAAAACGTCTCAACCAATATCGGCCACAAGTTCCTCACTCTGATCGACAAACACTTCCCCAAAGGCAACACCCTAAGAAAAATATTCAACAAGAACAACATTAAAATGAGCTACGGCTGTATGAATAACATACAACAAATCATTTCAAACCACAACAAAGCAATTGCATAAGGACTGCCTGCCCCCAGACTAAACAACTCTGAAACCAATAAGGAATGTAACTGCTGCAAGAAATGTGATTGCCCTCTCAACGGGGGGTGCTTACAAACATCAGTCGTTTACCAAGCAAAGGTAACACGCAAGGACATTAGCACATCCGACACGTACGTAGGATTAACCGAAGGAGCGTTTAAAGCCAGATGGAATAATCACAAGGCCTCCTTTAGAATACAGACCTTGCAGAATTCTACAGAACTCAGCAAGCACATTTGGAACCTCAAAGACAATAATGTTGAATATTCAATAACATGGCAAATTCTTGCATCCAGCACACCTTACAACAGTAGTAATAAAAGATGCAACCTATGCTTAAAAGAGAAACTGTCTATTATATATCATCCAGACCTGTCATCCCTCAACAAGCGCAGTGAAATCATATCAACATGCCGTCACAGACGGAAACACCTCCTAGGTAACACATGAGCCAATCATCACGCCCCTACGCCTGCCTGTACCCACCCACTCTGTGCCCTATATAAACCATTGTATGTGAATGGTTCCATTAAAATCTCCTGATGATTGAGGGAACCAAAGATTGAACAAAAAAATGTTAAAATAACATTTGACATTATACCCGTAAATGGGGTATACACACGACAAAATTAAACCGTGATGGAAAGCCGAAGTATGTTTAAGGTGGTAAAAGATGGAGAACCTCTGAACAGGACTCAAGTGTCCCCCAGGTGTCCTGCTATGACCAAGACGTGGGGACGGACATGGAGACGGAGCCAAAAGAACTGGGAGCAGAACACCACGCCACCCAGACGCTAACGTTTGCCGACAGCATGGGCGAGGTCAAAGACGAGCAGCCGCCCGGTTGGGCCACAGCGACGGCGGACATGAAGTTTGAGTATCTCCTCTACGGGCACCGAGAGCAGCTGGCGTGCCACGTGTGCGCCAAGACCTTCTTAGACGAGTCCAGACTCAGGTACGGGAAACGTTCGCCGGGGACATTGGCTAAACACGCTAACCAACGTCGGCCATGTTTAGAAAACACGAGAAGCTCCATTCGGCCGATCGTCCTTTTGCGTGTGAGATCTGCTCTAAAGCCTTCACTACCCACGCTCACCTGAAAGGTAAAAACTTGTCATCTAGTTATTTGGTTGTTCTTTTCACCGCCGTGACTCCGCCCTCACCTGTCTGTCCCAGAACACCTGAAGATACACACGGGCTTCAAGCCCTACAGATGTGATGTTTGTGGGAAGTCTTTCATCCGAGCGCCAGACCTGAAAAAACACGAGCGAGTCCACAGCAACGAGCGGCCTTTTGCCTGCCAGATGTGTGAAAAGGTCTGTGTCACTCAACTACAGTATCTGTCTGTCTCTCACCTACAGTATCTGTCTGTCTCTCACCTAAAGTATCCGTCTGTCTCTCACCTATCTGTCTTTCCCCTGTCTGTCACCTGTCTTTCTATCTCTCACCTGTCTGTCTCTCACCCGTCTGTCTCTCTCTCATTTGTCTGTCTCTCTCACACCCGTCTGTCTGTTTCTCACCCTTCTGTCTGTCTCGCACCCGTCTGTCTGTCTCTCACCTGTCTGTGTCTCTCACCTGTCTGTCTTTCACCCGTCTGTCTGTCTCTCACCGGTCTGTCTGTCTCTCACCTGTCTGTCTTTCTCACATCTGTCTGTCCGTCTCTCACCCGTCTGTCCGTGTCTCACTCGTCGGTCTCTCACCTGTCTCTCTCTCAACTGTTTGTCTCTCACCTGTTTGTATGTCTCGCAGCAGTCTGTCTCTCACTTGTCTTTCTGTCCATCACCTGTTTGTCTTTCACGTCTTTCTTTTCCCCACCTATCTGTATGCCTCGCAACTGTATGTCTCGCAACAGTCTGTCTCTCACCTGTCTGACTCTCTTTTGTCTTTCTGTCCATCACCTGTTTGTCTTTCACATGTCTTTCTTTTCCCCACCTGTCTGTCTTTCTCCTGTCTGTATGTCTCGCAACAGTCTGTTTCTCACCTGTCTGACTCTCACTTGTCTTTCTGTAAATCACCTGTTTGTCTTTTACATGTCTTTATTTTCCCCACCTGTCTGTCTTGCACCTGTTTGTTTGTCTCTCACCGTTTTTTCTGTCCCACAACTGTTTGTCTGCCTGTCCCTCACCTGTCTGTCTCTTACCTGCTTGTCTTCCTCCTACTCATGTGTCAGTATCTTGTTTGTCTTTGTCTCTCACCTGTTTGACTTTCACCCATTGTCTGTCTCTCAACTGTCTGTCAGTCTCTTGTTCGTCTCTCTCACCTGTCTGACGCATACCCGTTTGTCTCTCTGTCTGCCTGTCTGTCTCTCATTTGTCTTTGTCTCTCACCCATTGCCTGTCTCTTACTTGTCTGTCTTTTTCTCATTTGTCTCTCACCCGTCTGTCAGTCTTTTGTTCATCTTTGTTTCTCACCTACCTGTCTCTCACTTGTCTTTATTTCACCCATTGTATGTTTCTCACCTGCCTGTCTGTCTCTCACCTGTCTATCTCTCACCCATTGCCTGTCTCTTAATTGTCTGTCTTTTTCTCATTTGTCTCTCACCCGTCTGTCATTCAGACATTGTTTGTCTTTACGTATGTTTTCTTTTTGTCTCCTACCTGTTTGCCTGTCTCTCGCTCCTGTCTCTCATCCATCTATTTCTCACCTGTTTGTCTGTCTCTCATCTGTCTGTCTGGCTCACCCGTCTCTAACTTGTGTTTCTTTCTGTCTGTCTCTCACCCCTCTGTCTGTTTGCAGGCTTTTAAACACAAGTCTCACCTAAAAGACCACGAGAGGAGACACAGGGGAGAAAAACCATTCGTCTGTACGTCCTGCACAAAAGCCTTCGCCAAGGTGATTGCATCACATTAATGTTGAACACTTTCTCATTGGTTATTTTTATCCACATTTCCTGCTTGGGGGTTTTCACCTTTTAAAGTTCTTTGAAAACAAATGTGATAAAAAAACGGTCCCACAGTCCATCTGTTGCCATAATGTTGTACATTTTTAATACATTCACTCTGCACTGTCGAGTAAGAGTAAAAAGCAATACATGCAGGCATGTGATTTTTCCAGTCTATAGTTGGAAAGCCGTCTTTTTTTTTCTGTAAAAATATATTAAAAAATATCTGTTTTTCTTAGTTTTTTCCGACCCACAATGTGTGTTAAAATCTTGATCCGTCTTTTTGCCATATATGCCAACAACTACGGTTTTACCCTAATGAGTACGGTTTTTGATAATCCATTCCAGTTTACGGCTGCAGTGGTCAAAACTACGGTTTTCCATTCAAAATGATTAACCTAAACATTTAAGCCCTGTAGCTTAACTACCGTATTTTCCGGACCATAGGGTGCACCGGATTATAAGGCGCACTGCCAATGAGCGGGTCTAGTCGGGTTTTTTCCATACAAAAGGCGCACCGGATTATAGGTCGCATTGAAGTGGTCATATTATTATTATTCTTTTCTAAATTAAAACACTTCCTTGTGGTCTAAATAAAATGGAATGGTGGTTCTTTGGTGAAAATGTTGCACAGATTATGTTTTACAGACCATTTTCAAGTCGCTTTCTGACAGTTGCTTCAGGATGCGCCGTTTTATGGCCGGTCTTATTTACGTCGCTCACCTTTTTTTGTACCGGTGTAGCTTGCAAGGACGGGAGTGGAAGAAGTGTCAAAAGATGGAACGAACTGTTTTAATGACATTCAGACTTTACTTCAATCAACAACGAAGCAACATCTTGTCATCCGAGGCGCACTAGTGCAACAACGCCGGAAATATGTTCCGTGAAAAAACCTCCGACCGTAACTCTCTAAATACTAAAGTTCCATGGGTGAATTATCCAAACCCACTACACCGGTAATGTTTGGCATTTTCATGGCGAGATACAAGTTAGAACTTTATATTACTTCATTTTAGAAATTGCAACAGCGGAGGATGAATGCCCTTAACAAGAAAATAGAGAAAAAGAAGACGCTTGTTGACTACGGTGTCGCCACGGCGCAAATTTTCAAGACTTATGCAGATCCCAAATACATATCAGCAGGTATCAGAAGGTAAGAAAAGTTAATTTTGCATAATATTGCAAAACAAAACAGCAGATAATATGTTTGCTAATGAGTGCCATTTTTTAGTTCGAATTCCCACACCATAATAATACTTGTAGGTTGACAATCCATCAAGCGGCGCAGCTTCATAGCTTGCTAAACCCGTATTAAAACATTTTGACAGATTTTTGAGCGCTGTGTGTTATGTTCTATATAAGGGGTCACCAACGCGGTGCCCGCGGGTCTGTTCTACAAATAGCTCAAATAGCAGCACTTACCAGTGAGCTGCCTCTATTTTTTAAATTGTATTTATTTACTAGCAAGCTGGTCTCGCTTTGCTCGACATTTTTAATTCTAGAATTTGAAATAGAATTTGAAAATCCAATAAAATATTTTAAAGACTTGGTCTTCACTTGTTTAAATAAATTCATTTATTTTTTTACTTTGCTTCTTATAACTTTCAGAAAGACAATTTTAGACAAAAAAATACAACCTTAAAAATGATTTTAGGATTTTTAAACACATATACCTTTTTACCTTTTAAATTCCTTCCTCTTCTTTCCTGACAATTTAAATCAATGTTCAAGTTTTTTTTATTTTTTTTTATTGTAAAAATAATACTGGTAAATAATTTAGCTTCTGTTTTTTGGATGAAGAATATTTGTGAAATATTTCTTCAAACTTATTATGATAAAATTCCAAAAAATTATTCTGGCGAATCTAGAAAATCTTTAGAATCAAATTTAAATCTTATTTCAAAGTCTTTAGAATTTCTTTTAACATTTTTGTTCTGGAAAATCTAGAAGAAATAATGATTTGATTTTGTTAGAAATATAGCTTGGTGCAATTTGTTATATATTCTAACAAAGTGCAGATTGGATTTTAACCTATTTAAAACATGTAATCAAAATTCTAAAATTAATCTTAATCAGGAAAAATTACTAATGATGTTCCATAAATAATTTTTTAAATTTTTTCAAAAAGATTCAAATTAGTTAGTTTTTCTCTCCATTTTTTCGGTGGAATTTTAAAGAGAAATTGAAGATAAACTATGTTTCAAAATTAAATTTTTATTTTTTTTGTGTTTTCTCCTCTTTTAAATCGTTCAATTAAGTGTTTTTTTCTTCATTTATTCTCTACAAAAAACCTTCCGTAAAAGGAAAAAAAATATATGACGGAATCACGGACAGAATCACCCTTTTTTTTTATATATATAGATTTATTCATTAAAGGTAAATTGAGCAAATTGGCTATTTCTGGCAATTTATTTAAGTGTGTATCAAACTTGTAGCCCTTCGCATTAATCAGTACCCAAGAAGTAGCTCTTGGTTTCAAAAAGGTTGGTGACCCCTGTTCTATATTTTGAATGGATCATTTAAAGTTATGGTGTTGTTTATAGGCGTCATCCTGCAGTCTACATGTATCTCTCATGTGTGACTACGATTTACTGGTCACACTTATCATTCCACCATGTACCAAATAAAATAGCTTTGAGGTCGGTATCCACAACCACAATTATTCCATACATTAGGCGTACCAGGTTTTAAGGCGCAATGTGGATTTTTTAGAAAATGAAAGGCTTTTAAGTGCGCCTTAGTCTGAAAAATACGGTACATTTCCCAGTCGCTTTGCTCCTTCTTAAACAAGTAGCGATTTACGTAGCATAGCTATTTTTAGACCCATGTAGCAGTTAGCTAAGCTAAATGCTACAAAAGAAGAGAGAGGGAGAAGAGAAAGAGAGAAGTGGACTAGTGCAACTCCATGGGCAGGGGACAACATACGGGAAAATCAATGATGATTGGTGGTTGGTTTACGAATAGGAAAATCCACGATTGGTTGGTTGGTTTACTATGACGAGTCACGATTGGTTAAAATTAGGGCAAAACCGACCAATCAGAGGCAAGATAGGGCGGGTCATCATACCAGGAAGAGAAATCACAACAGACATCCCAAATGACAACGAGAAATTCAGAGAAGAGTAGCGGGAATATTCAAGCGGGCGATTTATATATTTAAAAAAAACTAGTGGAAGATGGCAGAGGGATTCTCTTCTTTAGGTTTTTCTTTTAGCGATGTAGGCGACGTCCAGGAAACCCACAATGTGTCTACTTAGCCACATTTGGACAAATGTATGAGTCTGGTTAAAACAATGCCCAAAACATTAATTTGAGTTGTTTTTACCATGTAAGCCCAAATCAAAACTGCTCTCGACATGGAAGACATGGAATACACATTTAAGAACACACATGAGCGCTATACAAGTACATCCCATTTATCATTTATCATTATGATTGTGGCAGACATGTGATGACTTTTGCTACAGTATAGCCTTTCTAAATGCTAAACTTCATTTTCATTGGCGTTTTAGAACAAGACAGTAGCTGACATTTTGTTCATTATTTCTACTGTTTATATTTTGACATTGAATAGTTTAATCATTTTAAAGCATAAACAACATGACTGCAATATATTTGTTATTTCATGCTACAAATCACAAATGGCTATTCAGATAAAGGAAGTTAGCTAATAGAATAAACATTGTTTGTACTCTTCATGATGTTTGCATTTGGAGCAGTTAGAAGTGGAGAGTGAGTCGGAGAGACAGAAATTGGCTATAAAAAAAAGCTGTAACAAAAAGGAAAATGCAAATTGCTCAGAAATTTGGCAAGAAGGCTCATGTGAGAGCCATCAAATAAAAAATGCCAAATTAATGTGTGAATGAACCAAAGTAATGTGTAAACAATGTCAATAAGTAGATGAACCATTTGTGGCTGTGAAGTGAACACTAGTAAGGTTGTAAAGACTGTATAGAGTAAGCTAACCCATGTGGTTCCTGTGGATGTAAACACAAGTTGTAATTACTGTAGTGACTAAATAACACAGTGATTGAAACAGACATAGTGATTCATTTTGATGAATGGTGTATGTATTTATGTAAACTCTGTTAATCATTTTTAAATGGTGCGGGGTTTTTTTTGCTAATTTTTGCATGTTCAATTGTTGAAAAACCAGCAGCTTGGGATGGGATGGTGGGCAGGGGTCTTTTTCATTAAGTTAAAACCACATAACTGAATACCTGAAATAATAACTTGTGCAATCGCCGTTAATTTGATGAAAAGTGATGGACAGGTGTGTGTGTACCTAGGAGGTACAGTAACTCCCTTCACAGCAACACCGCAGACATTGATGTGCACCGTCCAGTTTTCCTCCGCTTTTCTTTTCATTCCTGTCAGAAACTTCAGTCAGCTTTGTGTTCCTGTGTACTCGAACAAGCAGCCTGTTGATTAGTTTAAACACTGCTGTCCTCTAGTGAGAGGCTTGTGTATCGTTCAAGCATGTTATCTCTGCTTTTACCGCATCTGTTGTTTGTGTTTTGCAGGCGTCCGATCTAAAGCGCCACGAAAACAACATGCACAGTGAAAGGAAACTCCTCCAGAGCGACACAGATGCCCTGCAGGCTGCTGCCATGGCTGCCGAGGAGTCACAAATGGACAATATGAGCTGCTCCTAACACCTGGACTGGACTCTGTAGTTTATTTTTTTTTTTTAAATGACTGTCAAAACGGGCAAAGAAGTGCCATGTTTTTTTTCAGTCGAAACCAAACTTTGTACATAGTTGGCTCAATTCTACTTGAAATAAAATACATCTGTTCAGTTTAATGAGCAGAAATGTACAATAATTGTGCAGAGTGGACATGTAATCACACAACATGGCGAGTTTATGTAAGAAACCTTTGAAAAAACAAGTAATTCAAATATGGCTGTCAAACCTTCGGAGCTTTAGACGTACAGTAGCACCTTTCAAAGTGCATTGGTGGTCTGAACTGCATAAGTTTGCGTACATTTAAGTTATTGGATTGGATTCATCGTATACAAAACAACACTTTAGCAGCAAGAACCAACACAACATCATGAGAGGATCAAAAGTGGGCGTGTCAGTGCTTGATCAGCCAATCGCAGTGAGGGTTGACGTGGTAGACATCCAAAAGGAGACAATCCGGGTGAAGACGACGCTCGCCGATGTTTCCTCCAACTTCGTAGAGGCGCTGGACGCCACTGGGAGGAAGATGACCTCGTCACATGAGGTTTGGACTTTCCGTGTGTGTGTTTGTGTACCTGTTGTCACACTTAAAGTGAGCGGTGACATCTCTGGCTCTCATCTGTCTGTCAAGTTGTATCGCCATGGAAACTTTGGTGTGGAGAGGGGCGTGAACCTTGATGACACCGTCACACAGCTCTGTGACCTGAACAATCACATTGTCCATCAAGTCCAAAGTAAAAATTAAAAGTGAGTGTCCAGGTCAAACATCTCACCTGCTTCTTGTTTTTGTCGTTTCTGCTCCTGAGCAGACGTCCAGGACGTGGCAGCCCCAGTTTGTGATTGGACGCTTTATTCATTTGTCTCAGCTGCGCCAACAAGAAGTTGGGCACCTGCCACAGGAAGCACATCAACAAGACGCACAAGCGGACCCAGCTACTCGGACTCACCGTCCACAAGACGTCCTGGTTCACCACCATCAGCCGTACCAGGTCAGCTCCACCCACCGCCTCCTCCATGTCCTCCTGCTGCTTGGCCAAGGAGCGCTTGTTACCACGGTGATGGTGGCCAAAAAGATTGGGCGCCATGACCATGCAGACATTCCAGAGAGACATCCTGTTCTGGTCCTGATGGGAGACAACCTTACTGAGGAACGCCAGCAGAGCCTAGGAGGCACAGAGAAGGAGGGTCTGTAACCATGGCGGCAGGGCGAGTCAAGGGGCGGAGCCTTTAAGGCATCGCTTACTCTCAGAGTTTCTTTGTGCGACTCAGGAAGCAACAAGGACAACATCTGCAGCGCCTGAACCTGGTGAACCGCTGATGACACACCTATACATACACACACACACACCTGTCAGCTTTAGTTTGTTAGTGTGTCTGCACATGTGTGTGTGTGTTGGTACCCAGTACAGCCTGGTAGGTAGGCAGGTGTGTGTGTGTCAGCAGAGGAGTCGGCAGCTCTCGGATAAAAAGCTTGAGCAAACCAGCAGCGTCTACCTGCCTCACTTTGGACCAGTCGAACCCCTCTGGACACCTGTCTAGCTCTCTTCGCAGGTACTACACAAAAACACACACACACACACACACACGTTCAGCATCAATGTTGCATTGAATATGATTTTATATATATATGTGGCGTTGAAGTGGTTGTCATGTTTGTGTTGTGTTACTTTGAGTCGAGCAGCTGATCCTGGCACCCGGAGTATACCTTCTGTCTGCAAGCCACTCTGCTCTAAAACACTCAACAACTGCACACACAGACGCACACACACACACAAAGCATGAATTACTATGCTAACAGCTAATGGTGTATGTATATACCGTAAATTATTCACACACACAGTAACCACACACACACACAGTACGAATAACCAATTAATTCATATTTGCATTAACAGGTGTGGCTGTAGGCAACCTCCTAATTCTGTTTTTCATTAACTCCCTAAAACATACTTGCCAACATTGAGACCTCCGAATTCGGGAGATTGGGGGGGTTGGGGGGTTGGGTGCGGTGCAGGGTTTGATGGTAGCGGGGGTGTATAGTGTAGCGTCCCAGAAAAGGTAGTGCTGCAAGGGTTTATGGGTATTTGTTCTGCTGTGTTATGGTGCAGATGTTCTCCCGAAATGTGTTTGTCATTCTTGTTTGGTGTGGGTTCACAGTGTGGCGCATATTTGTAACGATGTTAAAAGTTGTTTATAAGGCCACCCTCAGTGTGACCTATGTGCTGTTGACCAATTATGCTTTGCATTCACTCGTGTGTGTGTGTGTGTGTGTGTGTGTGTGTGTTAAAGACGTATATAATATGGGACTTGGCTGGCATGCTGTTTGTAAGGAGGGAAAACGAACGTGACGACAGGTTGTAGAGGATGTTAAAGGCAGTGCCTTTAAGGCACACCCCCAATATTGTTGTCCGGGCGGAAATCGGGAGAAATTTGGGAGGGGCACTGAAATTCGGGAGACTCCCGGGAAAATCGGGAGGGTTGTCAAGTATGCCCTAAAATTTCTGCATTTGAAGTACGAATAGTAAGCTTTTTTGAGTTTTGCATACGCTTTAAAATGTTGCTAGCCCTGTGTGTTACCGTTGTTTACGATGAACTCATCAGCAGTAATAATGCTGACAGAGCAATTTGCTCTTCAATAAATGATTGTTTGGTCAAAGGGAGCTACATTATCCTCTTCACTTTTTCATGCATTCCAAACAATTGTCACAAATTAAATACCACCAAAGATATAATTAAATTTTTTAGGGATGTTCACCTTCTGAAAGACAACTGGAACTTTGACCCCCGGGAACTTCCTCCTGTCGTTTTCCAACAGCGTGTTGAGAGGAACGCCAAAGACGGCGCCATCTAAAGGACGAAGGGGAAGATTTGCAGGACTTTTCACACCTGGTTGGTACTTTTATCAGAAAATGAAGCGTACCCCAGCCCCTGGAGCGTGTCGACCGGGTGCGTTTGGTTTGCACGCCCAAAGCATGGAGGAAGGTGGAGAGCTCGATGTGGCAGATGAAGCCCAGTTTCTTCAAGTCACCTGAGGACAGGTCGTCTGCAAAAGTGACCCCTTGAGGTGGACAGACAAACTACACACACACACACACACACACACGTGTTACACACCAACATGAATCGTGTGTGAGTTAAAAAAGTCCATCTCACTGGCGTGTCTTTGTTGTCCTCTCCCTGGAAATGCAGGCAATCCCAACAATGCGCCCCGCCTCTTTTATGCTCAGCCACACCTTCAGAGTAGGGACAGTCACGCACCAGCCAATCAGCATGCCTCTCCTGGCCGGGGAAAGGTGATGAAGTGTGCGTGGAAGAGGGCGGAGTGTTAGCGGGAAATAGCCCGTCGTCAGGTAGATAACAATTGGGAAGCCTGGGTCGCACTGTAAACGAAAGTCAAAATATTTATTGTGAGGGTTTTTTTTTTTTGATTGATTGATACTTTTATTTGTAGATTGCACAGTTCAGTACATATTCCGTACAATTGACCACTAAATGGTAAAACCCGAATAAGTTTTTCAACTTGTTTAGGTCGGTGTCCACGTTAATCAATTCATGATAAGGAGTGAGAAGACTTGAAGGACATTTACCCGATGTTGTGTTGCGGCGAATAGTTTTGGTGGTGGTATGGTAGCGGCTCGGCGGTGACTCCGTGCACTGACTGGGAGAGGCGGGGTTTGCTTCCGAGTCCGACTGGAGAGACAGTGTCAAGACAGCCTGACTGCTCCCATCTTTTTAAAAAAAAAATTTTGGGGTGTCATACCGCAAAAACGTCTCGCACGTCCCTGATTGGTCTGTTCCTTTCCCTCATGGTGTGCTTGTAATTGTCCAGTCTCGCCTTGACGGTGGCGGCCTGTTGGTACGTCAGCGTGGACAGGAGCGCCTCGGCCGGGGGCGGAGCCTCTTCCGACGTCAAGCCCGTCACCAACGACGATAACCCCGCCTCTGTTAGCCACGCCTCCTCCAACTCCACCTCTGCAGGTACACAAAAAGTTTATTCACAAGATGTCCCACTTTGCTGTTATTTTCCTCTCTTACCTACCGTCCATACTCTTCCTCTCTTCTTCCTCCTCCTCCTCCTTATCTCCCTCCTGCTCCTCTTCAATGCTTTGGACTTCTCGCCAGTACGTTTCCATGGTGACGTGCCGGGAGTCAGAGGTCGCTGTTTGGTCAGGTGGAGGCGGGCCAGAGCAAGAGGAGAGAGATGACAACATCCTGTAGAAATATGTAAAAGGAAATCACACACTTCTGCAATATTGATCTCATTACTCGCGTGTGTGTGTGCGCTCAGGGGAGAAGCAAGTGAGATGCTAACGCTAGCTGCAGCTGAGTGTCCATTAAGAGGAAATGGATCCTGGCAGCCAATCACATGGAAGAGTTTTCACTCAGGCCCTCTGTCTGTAATCTGACCATGTTATTTTTTCTACACTTTACGCTTATGTTACTTCATCATCCTTTCAAACACACAATTGTTCAATTATATATTTTGTTTATTACAATAATGATCTAAAAACAATTACTATTCACCACTTTTGTTTAATTGGATGCATGTTATTCACAATGTTGGCTTTATTGCCAGGAACATTTACACCGAATCATCCTTATTAACAATCATGTCAACAACTATCAATATGTCATCATGTCAGTGCTGATCAGAGATCAATAAAGAGTAGCATTGGGAAGGAAAACTCACCTCCGGCTGGTTTGGCTCCTGATGGTCCAAGTGGAGAAGGAAGGGAGCAAAAGATGGAAGGAGGGAAGAGGGAGGAGCTTGGACCACACTGATGAACTATTCTTATTCCCATATTTGGACCAACAACTGGATTTATGAGAAAAACCTGAAACAAGCATATAAATAAGCATGGATAGATATGTGCTTGTATTATATGATTAATATGTTGATTAATTAAGTGACCATTAATCCTCCCAAAAATTAATGACCTGATGGTTTGTGTTGTAATATTGGTTTTACATTCTCCAAAATGACCTTTAACATTTTTTTTGTTTGTTTGCTTTAAGTGTATTTATTTGGTCCAGCAAGTTTAAAACAAATATAAAAACTTAAAGTCAATTATTTTTGCTCGTTTTGACTTCGGATGAGTTCCGAATGTCGTCAACGCGCTCCCTCCGCAGCGCATGCGTAGTTAGGAGCTCGCCTACAGCGTTTCCGTGTTGTGTTGATGCTGTCACAAGGCAGTCGCGGATCTTCGGACACGGTAAGGCCCGTTTTTGAACTCCCAGAAGTCGCTATACGAGCTCTTCGCTCTTCCGTCTCCCTTCAACGGGTCTCCATGAGGGCCCAACACGCACACAAAAGTCCAGAACCCGGCGGACAGGAGCGGATAAAGCCTCCGTTTTAGTTGCGTTGGTTTCCTTAAACGGGATGGCAAGCTAACGATGATGTCGCAGTGTGTTACCAATTAGTCCTTCACAATAAGAGCCAATTGATGCTTTCAGTTTATAATTATTTGAAACACATAAGGAGAATATAATTGTTGAGTTAATATTTCAGTAGTAATTTGGTCGTGTTGGATTTTAAGTAGTCATGGGGCAACATAGGGACCATTATTTACATGTTTGTATTTATAGCTTATTTATTTTGAAAAGGCGTAGATGAGTTTTTTTGTTTCAATTATTGCAAAATGCAGCCATGATGGAGAAATTATATATGCGATATTATTGTTTATTGAAGAAAATAATTAACATACTCACATATCAAATTAACATAAACTAAACAATTCCTACCATGTTTGAAATAAA
Organism: Nerophis ophidion; assembly: GCF_033978795.1. NCBI lineage: Eukaryota > Metazoa > Chordata > Actinopteri > Syngnathiformes > Syngnathidae > Nerophis > Nerophis ophidion. Next base: position 22,041,752 of record NC_084625.1, on the reverse strand, counting down.
AAAGTTTGCTGTTTGTGTGTCTGTAATTTTTTTGTTCTTTTTGAAGAAGATGAAGAACAAAGCTAGCAGCGCTCCAGGTAAAACACGCATTTCCCCACCTGTGTAAAAGTTTGTGTTTGTGTTGCCAAATTAGCGATATTGGATGTGTATGTTTGTTTAGTGAACGTGAGGAGACGTTTGTGGTCATGGAAACAGTATCTCAACCAGGAGAATGCTGAAGCTGCACCTCTGGCACTCTTTATACAGGTAATGCACATTTAATACTGCACATAGATTGATCATTTGATATTTGTCTCTTTTGTTAGTGCCAATCATTTCCTAGTAAGAAAAATGGTTTCAAAGTTGGCATGAAGCTGGAGGGAATCGACCCGGTGCATCCTTCCATGTTCTGTGTGCTGACTGTTGCCGAGGTAACAGACAGACAGTATACAATACTCAAAAATATTTTTAGTATGTAAGATGTACACAAATGAACACAATTACTTCCAACTCGTCGAATTTTGGAAATAAATAGCTTTATTACTGACTAATTTGCTCTCTGATAGGTGATTGGCCACCGGCTGCGTCTTCACATCGACGGCTATTCGGAATGCTATGACTTCTGGGTAAATGCTGACTCGGCTGATATCAAACCAGCAGGGTGGTGTAAAGACAACAAACACAGGCTCCACCCACCCAAAGGTAACGGACATAGCCTCGCCCAACTTAACAATGCGCATTGATCACGTGACTTTCCTCACTCGCCTGTCTTTCAAGGTTCCAGTGAGGCTGATTTTGATTGGCCAGAGTATCTTCAGTCCACCGGAGCTCAGGCGGCACCTGCAGCCCTCTTCACCTGTCGCACGGATGTTAGTATACACCTGTCTGTCTGCCTGTCTGTTCGCTCATCTTCCTGTCCGTCTCCTCATCCGTGTTTCTGCTCGTCAGTCATGTGACTTCCGTGTCGGGATGAAGTTGGAGGCGGTGGACAAAAAAAACCCAGGACTTGTTTGTGTCGCCTCCATCGCTGATGTCATCGACGACCGCTTCCTAGTTCATTTTGACAACTGGGACAATTCCTACGACTACTGGTGAGATCTTCATTAGCAGCGCTTTGATTGGTTCCAGAGGAAGTGATTCATTGATTATTGATTCAGGTGTGACAGCAGCAGTCCGTACATTCACCCTGTTAGCTGGTGTCAAGAACACGGGCAACCTTTGACTGCACCGCAGGGTACGCCGCCACATTAACACCACAGTTGTTAATCAATCAATACTTAATAATCAATAATATCCATAGATCACCCAGACCCAGAGAACTTCACCTGGGAGAAATACCTGCGAGAAACTGCATCCAGCGCTGTTCCCAGATCAGCTTTTACTACGGTGAGGAGACCACAAGTAGAGGAGGTGACTTGGAAGGAGATGAGTGAGGCAGAGGAGAATACAAGGACAAAGGCAAATAACAGGTTTGCAGAGAAAGCGACATAGAGGTAGCGGAGGAAACACAGATTCAAGGAGGTAGAGGAGGAAACAAGGAGGCAGAGAAGGAGACCGGGAAAGAGCAGAAGACAAGAAAGCTGTGGAGGAAATAAGGAAGAAGAAGAGGAAACAAAGAAGCAGAGTAGGAAGCAAGTAATGCAGAGGAAGAAGCAGGGAGGGTGAGATAAACTCAACAAAATTAAGGAGGAGAGAAGGAGACGAACAAAAGAAGTTAGGAGAGGAAAGAAAGACAGGGTTTCCCCTTAATGTATTTAATTGTGACAATCAGCCACAGCAAAATATTACCCCCACACAAAGCAAGGTTTTTTTTAATGTAAAAACAAATTAAAGTATTTTAGTGTATTGTAGGGGATAGGTTGATGGGCAACACTAAATCGGCCCTAGTGTGTGAATGTTGTTTGTCTATCTGTGTTGGCCCTGCGATGAGGTGGCGACTTGTCCAGGGTGTACCCCGCCTTTCGCAAGATTGTAGCTGAGATAGGGACCAGCGCCCCCTTCCCCCCCGAAAGGGAATAAGCGGTAGAAAATGGATGGATGGATGTAGC